>NC_043998.1:20988014-20990514 GCF_902150065.1 Myripristis murdjan
TGGACAAGCCGTGGCAGAGCTACAGCTCCATTATGTGTTTGTCTCTTCTTTGGTGCACACATGAACAAGCGTAAATCGTATGTATACTACCCTGAAGAACATGTTATGGCCTCCTGAAGACTAAATCTAAATAAATACTGTATCTAAATAAGTACACTATATTACCAAAAGTATTTGCTCACCCATTCAAATGATCAGAATCAGGTGTCCTAATCACTTGGCCTGGCCACAGGTGTATAAAATCAAGCACTCAGGCATGCAGACTGTGAAACAAGACATTTGTGAAAGAATGGGCCGCTCTCAGGAGCTCAGTGAATTCCAGCGTGGAACTGTCATAGGATGCCACCTGTGCAACAAATCCAGTCGTGAAATTTCCTCGCTCCTAAATATTCCACAGTCAACTGTCAGCTCTATTATAACAAAATGGAAGCGTTTGGGAACAACAGCAACTCAGCCACGAAGTGGTAGGCCACGTAAAGTGACGGAGAGGGGTCAGCGGATGCTGAAGCGCATAGTGCAAAGAGGTCGCCGACTTTCTGCACAGTCAATTGCTACAGAGCTACAAACTTCATGTGACCTTCAGATTAGCCCAAGTACAGTACGCAGAGAGCTTCATGGAATGGGTTTCCATGGCCGAGCAGCTGCAGCCAAGCCACACATCACCAAGTGCAATGCAAAGCGTCGGATGCAATGGTGTAAAGCACGCCGCCACTGGCCTCTAGAGCAGTGGAGACGCGTTCTCTGGAGTGATGAATCACGCTTTTCCATCTGGCAATCTGATGGACGAGTCTGGGTTTGGAGGTTGCCAGGAGAACGGTACATTTCAGACTGCATTGTGCCGACTGTGAAATTTGGTGGAGGAGGAATTATGGTGTGGGGTTGTTTTTCAGGAGCTGGGCTTGGCCCCTTAGTTCCAGTGAAAGGAACTTTGAATGCTTCAGGATACCAAAACATTTTGGACAATTCCATGCTCCCAACCTTGTGGGAACAGTTTGGAGCGGGCCCCTTCCTCTTCCAACATGACTGTGCACCAGTGCACAAAGCAAGGTCCATAAAGACATGGATGACAGAGTCTGGTGTGGATGAACTTGACTGGCCTGCACAGAGTCCTGACCTGAACCCGATAGAACACCTTTGGGATGAATTAGAGCGGAGACTGAGAGCCAGGCCTTCTCGACCAACATCAGTGTGTGACCTCACCAATGCGCTTTTGGAAGAATGGTCAAAAATTCCTATAAACACTCTCCTCAACCTTGTGGACAGTCTTCCCAGAAGAGTTGAAGCTGTAATAGCTGCAAAAGGTGGACCGACATCATATTGAACTCTATGGGTTAGGAATGGGATGGCACTTCAGTTCATAGTATGAGTAAAGGCAGGTGAGCGAATACTTTTGGTAATATAGTGTATATGTGGTACCTACAGTGCCATGGAAAACAGGTACCGTCATATTTATTGACAGCTGGCATCGACCTTGGTACTGGTGTATCGGTTCTCATGACATCCCTAGTCTGCAGTGCAAAAAAGAAATGCAGGAAAATAAGGCGAGTAGAGTGGAGTTGAGCAGAGCAGCTACGAGGTGGTGGACAGCATTACTAGGGACGTTAAGTAGGACGCTGGCAGGGGTGCTATGGGTCTGGACAGTTTTGTGCTTGTTTAGATAGATAGATAGATAGATAGATGGATAGATGGATAGATAGTTAGACTTTATTGATCCCAAACTGGGAAATTCTGGGACTGTAGGTGCATATGAACCTGTTGTTTTTGTTCCATCTATCTGCATTACTGCTCTGCCACTTTGAGCTCATTCATCACATGGTTTCCATGTTCAAAAACTCGTGAAACTTGGCACACGCATCAGAGGCATGTGTGATCAGCAGCCCATGGATGCCTGGACAGATCCTATGGCACTGTAGTTCAACTTTGAGATTTCATATAGTGACACAGCTCTCACAGCCGCCCTGTGTGTCTGACATATCTAAAATTTTGTACACATATTCTTTGGTCGTACTGAACAACTTTGTAAATCAGTCCATGAGGCCCACCAAACTAACACCAAACTTCCAAAACCTTATTTTTCATAGTCTTCCTACACTATTGAAATGTGAATAAAATATATTTGAGTTATGCTAATGTGAACTTTTGCAAAAATGCCTAGCCAGATAAAAAATGCTCTAAATTTATGAAGGTTTGTTTGCTTCTTTTGAAACCTAATGAGAACGTTGATATAATGTGGATTAACTTGTGTGAATCAGCAGTACGTTCACAGTGGGTGCCACAAGTTATATAGTTTATATGTTGTAATCGGCTTCTACAAAATATCATGAAACTTGGAACGTATGATAACTAGGGGTGTATTTCTGCATTCTAGATATGCTCGAAATTACCACTGGAGGGTGTGGCCTGTAACATTTTGGCTGAAAACCCATACTTTAATTTGAGAGTATGAATAAGTGGGACAGTTTTTTCATCACATGCTCCTAAATCCAGTAAACTTGGTCTC
>NC_043998.1:20993014-21083014 GCF_902150065.1 Myripristis murdjan
CACACACGCTGCCCTTTGACCTTTTCCCCTTCAGGCTACAGTCATTTGTTAAAGTATGTCAATACACGCGCCTGCCTTGTGTGTGTGTGTGTGTGTGTGTGTGTGTGTGTGTGCGTGCGTGTGTGCGCACGTGTGCGGGCATGTATGTATGCAGCTGTCCTCAGGGCTGATGCAGGCTTCTTTTAATAAATGGCAGTGTGGGTTTGTCAGCTGCTCTGTTTGTTTTTAGAGAGAGAAAGTGTGTGTGTGTGTGTGTGTGTGTGTGTGTGTATGAGAGAGATAGAAATAGAATGAATGCAAGTGAATGAGAAGTTTGTTGCGGAGCTGTTATTTACCTTTTGAAATGGAGTCCTAGTGTTGGCAGTTTGTGTGTGTGTGTGTGTGTGTCTGTGTGTGTGTGTGGCAGATGATCTCTCTTGTCTGAACATCTGGCTGCTTAATGACACCAATCACACTCAGACAGGCCCTGCTGCTGTGTTTGTATGTGTGTAGCTCTGTTGTGTTGTAAAGTAACCAGTAACCCCACCTTATTCAGCCTAACTCAATAACTCACCACGACAAGACCCCCTTCCCCCATCTCTCTCTCTCCCTCTCTCTCTCTCTCTCTCACACACACACACTCACACACACACACACGCGCGCACACATTTGGCTTTAATTTGGCCCTCTTTTCCTGCCGTGATTTTCTCGAGCTTTCCATTGCCTGTTCTGATGGTTTCCCATGGATACAGCTGATCAACAGCATCTGGCTTTTGACTTATTCCCCCAAGGATTTGACACTGTTTGGAATCATATGCAAAATAATTCATATCAGCATCATTTCATGTTTGCAGCTAAAATGCAATATTCCACGCAATGCATGCATGGAATATGTTTCCATTAAATATGCTGTTTTTGTCTGTTGTCAAGATGAAGCAACTGAAGCACCATCTTCCAAATATGTTTTGTTGGGAACACCAAAGCAGGATTACTGCCAGTATTATTTGTTTGTTTGTTTGTCATTGTCGTGGCCCAATTTAATTTGTATTGTGTGAATCCGACCAAATAGAAAAATAACGAAATGACAAATATTTCATCATGTTAATCTGTAAGGACAGTCACTTCATGAGCCCAGCCCTCCACCTAATCGCACAGCACTTCGTTCATCCTTACCTTCTGCATTCCTTTTCTGGTGTTTTAAAATGTTTCTCTATTATGCAAATGTTGTTTCTAAGCTGTCCTTTTTAGGGGGGTTTATTATGATTTTTATTATCGTCATTTATTATTCAAATGTGCTTTCTTTTTTGTCCCTGTTAATATTGTATTCCTAATGCTGCTTTTGCACATGCAAGCCAAAGACTAATTTCTACCTTTTGCATGCAAAAAGTAGACAAGAAAATTGAGTTGATTGATTGAAATAAACAACAACAAATTCAAGATGATAACTGGCCCAGACGATTTCAGATATCGTATGAACTGTGGGTGATTTAAATACTAAAATGCAAATATTAATCTTCATAACCCATACTGCTTTTAGTTTAGGTGGTGTTGACTAAAACTGACGAAAAGTATTAAACCCTTTTCCAGGATGAAAACAAGACCAAAATGAAACAAAAATCAACTTTTGTTGGCAAAATGGCTTCCCTCGACAAATAAAAAACGAGAGGAAAATGTCCAGAAATAGACAAATGAAATCACAATTCCTGCTCTCAATTTGGAAGGGATCCAGTCATGAGGTTGCAAGAGGCACAAAGGTGCAAAGCACTGGATAATATAGACTGAAACTTAGTTATCATTGACTTTACCCCACTCTAGTTTTTGTCAGCTCAAGCTAACAAAATTCAAATGACAAAAATGGGTTGAAAACTAAAATGCATTCTAGTCAAAAGACAGAAACTAAATCAAAGTCGGCTGTTAAAATAAACACCACCTTACAGCTACACACAAGTTAGCAAGTTGCAGTGTGTGTGTGTGTGTGTGTGTGTGTGTGTGTGAAGAAACAATGCGTTGTTTTTGCTGAGCTCACAGGACACTGACCTCTAACTGATTTTCATGCACAGTTACACACACACACACACCATGTAAACACATGAACTCACACCTGCACCAACATATATGCACTCGCACCTCAAATCCATATGCATGAATAGACACAAATCCATGTATTTATACACATGCATACCCACAAATGGCTGGGTAGACTCTCACATGCACACACACACACAGAGCAAGTCCCACTGTCACTGCTCTGATCTTTCCCTCTCACATTGTTTTTGTGCATAACAGAGGAAGTGCTCACACCTCCTCATTCACTTCACTTTGTGTGTGTCTGTGTGTTTGTGTGTGTCTCTGTGTGTGTTTGTGTGTGTGCAGAGGAAATGAGGCTTCTGTGGATTTCCTGTTAGCTATCTGCCAAGGGACTGATAAGGTGTTTGTTGTGGAAGGATTTGCTGTTCTCTCTCTTTACTATCTTTACTCTCTCTCTCTCACTGTTGTAAATTCACTTGGTAGTAAAAAATATTTCCTGAAAACATTTTAAATTATATTATCCAAACTAAAGGTTGTCAAAGGCCATAGATACAATATAGGTCTAGAAATCAGCGTAGTGTTTAGGTTATTTTATGTTTTCATATGTCTGTTGAATTGTAGTTGGTCCAAAAAGGCCTTGAAAAGTCTTAAATCAAGTTGGTGAAAAGGATTGCATACTGTGTGAGTGATGCCTAACTCATATGAAAGTGCTGTTTATGCCATTTTGCCGTTATTAAATTAAAACCACAAGTTGAAATATGAGTATAGTGACCACAGATAAACCAAGCCATTGTGTGGTATTGTACCTGTAGAGATTTAACTTAACACTGGTGTGCACACATGTTGCCTGGAAGTGTCTTTTCTTCTTCTGGCTTTTGGAAAACAGACTCCGCCGAGGGGGTGGCGGTGTTGCAACATTATCTATGTAACAGGGCTCATGGGAAATGTGGTTTTCATGTTGTGAAACAGAATCAGGGTTTGGTAAAAATGTGTTTTCCAGTTGGCCACATTCCTCCCTCTCATTCTTACCTCTTCTTCAAATCACTATGAATCCCTCTTTGTCCATTTTCCGGATTATAGTGTCTTTATCATCATTGACTGGATTGTAAACAGTCCATTGTGTTTTAATCGTGTGGATCTTTGAACAGGAATATACAGTTAAGCCCATAAGTATTTGGACAGTGACAATATTTATAATTTTGCCCTTGTTCACCACCACAGTGGGTTTGAAATGGAGAGATCAAGAGATGATTGTGAAGTGCAGACTTTCAGCTTTAATTTAAGGGATTGAATAAAAATGTGGCTTTAACCGTTTAGGAATTGCAGTCTGTTTCATACATTGTCACCCCATTTTCAGAAGCTCAAAAGTAATTGGACAAACTATATAACATACATAACTATTATTACAATTATAAGGATTGTATTAAATATTTGGAGCAAAATCCTTTGCAGTCTATGACTGCCTGAAGTCTGGAACCCATGGGCCACATCACCAAATTCTGAGTTTCCCCCCTTGAGATGCTCTGAAGCCTTTACTGCAGCTGCCTTCAGGTGCTGCTGGTTTGTGGGTCTTTTGGCCTTCAGTTTGGTCTTCAGCAGGTGAAAAGCAGCTCAGTTTTGTTGAGGTCTGGGAACTGACTTGGCCATTGAGGAATATTCCACTTCTTTGTTTTCAGTAAGTATTGGGTTGCTTTCACAGTATGTTTTGGGTCATTGTCCATCTGCACTGTGAAGCGCCGTCCTATCAGTTTTGTGGCATTTGGCTGAATCTGAGCAGATAGTAAGCCTATAGCCCTATAAACATCAGAATTCATCCTGCTGCTTCCATCAGCCATCACATCATCAATAAACACTAGACCCAGCTCCACTGGCAGCCATACATGCCCATGCCATAACACTGCCTCCTCCATGCTGGACAGATGATGTGCTCTGCTTTGGGTCATGAGCTGCTCCTTTCATTCTCCACACTTTTCTCCTCCCATCATTCTGGTACAAGTTCATCTTCATTTCATCTGTCCAGAGAACCTGGTTCCAGAATCAGCCAGGCTTTTTTAGATGTTTTTTTGCAAAGTCTAATCTGGCCTTCCTGTTCTTGAGTGAAACCAGTGGTTTGCACCTCGCTGTATACTCTCTGTATTTATATTCTCACAAACGTCTCTTCACTGTAGATTTGGACAATGATACGCCTCCCTCCTCCAGAGTGTTTTTGGCTTCCCTAGATGTTGTGAATGGGTTTTTCTTCACCAGGGAAAGAATTCTTTGGTCATCCACTTTAGATATCTTCTGCTGTCTACCAGGTCTTTTGGTGTTGCTGAGCTTACCAGTGCATTTCTTCTATTTCAGGATATACCAAACTGTTGATTTGGCTACTCCTAAAGTTGCTGCTATCTGTCTGATAGATTTCTTTGAAGGTTCTGATAAACAGCTACTATATGCAAGTGCAAACAGTTGGCATGAACTCCACTTTTAAGCCTTGGAAAATGGAGTGACAATGTATAAAACTGGCTGAAATTCCTAAATGGTTAATGCCATATTTTTGTTCAACCCCTTAAATTAAAGCTGAAAGTCTGCACTTCAAGTCACATCTTGATTACTCCATTTCAAATCCACTGTGGTGGTGTACAAGGGCAAAATTATGAATATTGTGTCACTGTCCAGATACTCATGGATCTAACTGTATATTGTTGTACAGCCAACTGGGAAACTTGAGAAAGTGGTTGCAGCTATTCTGAAAGATATTATGATCCTGATCATGGCCTGCAGACTTAAACATGCTGCTGAGAATTTCAGTTGCTCCAGAACACAGTATGGACGCATTTAATAAAGCCCTTTTAATATTTTTCTAAGACGTTTCCTTGGGCTTCGTCTGTTGGATTGCTATGAAAGTCTCGTCCCCTCACCAAAGAGCACCACCTTCTCTTGTCTGATAACCAGCTGCAACCTTTTGTACATGCATTCTGAATGTTTAATATGATTGATCAGCTGCCTTCAATTTGTCTACAGAAATAATAACAAACACAGCGCTGAGGATGTGAATTATTGTATTGTAAGGTCAAAAAGCCTATAGCTGTTTTTACTCAGGAATTTACTGTGCTGTTTAGCATAACACACACACACACACACACACACACACACACACAGGTGTGTTTTCTGTCAACTCCCCACCCGGGTGGGCTAAACCATTCTTAGAAAGAACAGGGGGGGTTCACAAGGTTTATTTTTAGACTGTGTGTATGTTTAGAGTAGCTACTCAGCTGTATAAAACAAAAAGGGGATGTTAACCTCCAAACATGAAGGCTGTGCTGTTTTTTGGGGGGACTAACCCTTCAACTTTGGTCATATTTGGCTGTATCACATTGTTTATTTAATTTGCTGTTTCACATAAAGCATTCAAGTATGTTGTGTATGTGTTGTGTGTATGTTAGAAAGCATGGCAACACAGAAAACACCTATATAGTTAAGGAGAGATGTCTTACAACCATTGTGAAAGAGTACAAACAACAGAATAGAAAATAGTATTAAATAGCATGTGCAATATGTCTTAACATTTGGTCAGCCAAGATTTAAGATGTCAAGTTTTAGTGTTTGCAGTGACCCCTGGGTTAGTTAGAAAGTGCTTGACCCTTTTGTTTAGTGTAGTCTTTGGATAGAATAGCCATATTTCATGATGATCATACAAGCTGTCTTAATCCTTTGGATATTTTGAAAGGTTTTATTTAAGCCACTGAACAAAAATCATTTTATTTCTTGATATTTTTATTTTTTTGAGATCATATTTTTTTCAATGAGTCATTCAAAATCAGTGAACCCTTTGGCAGAGCTTGGACCACAGATTATTCCATATCGTTCATCCAGGTGAATGTCCACAAGAGTACCACTGATACTGTTTTTTTTGGAGACTAATAGTGATATTAATATTTGGGTACACAAAAACACACTTGTTGAAAGGAATCGTGAAATTTGTTCATCAAATATTTGTAATAGAGATACATATATTATTATATTCTTAGTATACTGTTTTACAGTTGAACAGTACTCTTCTTAGCACCATCAGCTAAACTGTAATCTGCTGCTCTGCTAACTCATGTTCTTCAGTGTTTAAACAGTGCAGGCTGCTGGACAACCTATTTCATGATTACACTATTTTTGTATTGGCTCACTTGCTTTTTACTGCAATATGTGCTGTTTTTTTTTTTTTTTTTTTTTTTTTAGTAAATGCTGATGCTGATCCCTTAACCCCCCACCCCCCCATACACAGAGACTCAGTCATTCATTTGAATCCCTATGTCTTCCTCTTCAGTCTGCCTGTGACATGTGGCCTGCAGTGACACATTTCTCTTTCACCAAAACACAGGATATGATGTAACTTGCTGACATAACTTACATAGATATTGACTGTAGACTGGTCATTAAATGGACTAGCTATTTCCATTGTAGGCCTTTTTCACAGCAGCAGTTTTGAAATGAAATGTCAGGTAAACTCAGGTGTTACTAATGACATTAAGTAAGGTTCCATTCTACTCATTTAGGTGACTGACAGAGCCAGGGCCCTGGTGCTGTAAATGCTGACTCAGTGGACTGGCTCGGTTAGACCTAAATGGAAAGGGACCTTAATTAATGTCATTAATAACACCTGGGTTTACTCTGCTGTTTCATGTCAAAATGGCTACAGTGAAAAAGGTCTGCTGTGATGATGAAAATATTTATTCTCCTCTTTATGAATTTATTTACTGATGGAAATGTATTCATTTATTTATTACTATTATTATCTACTGTCATTATCTTAAACTGTATACATCTGCATTTATCTATCATTCACATATTATTTACATATACATATATATCTATGTATCTCTGCTAGCTAGATACAGTGGAAGGATAGACAGATAGAGATGGATTGATACATGGATGGATGCCAATAAAGCAGCTTGAATTTAGTTAAATGCAGATCACCCCCACACATACACACCATCACACACACACAAGAAGCACATTGTCTTCACAGATGAGTGTACAGTGTGAGCAACTACAACTTAAGCGCCTGCATCCTTGACATTAAAATCTGAATCTGTAGCTCTCAAATCAAACTCCACAGTTGTTTTTATTTTTGCTTTTGATGAATATTAGAATGCATCACATTTTCCCAGGGATATTTCAGTGCCGTGGGGTTCCCACCTGCCAACAATCTAGTCTCCTACACATGCGTGGTTTCAGCACATATGCTAGCACAAAGCGAATGCATTCACTGAAATAGTCTCCTACACACTACACAGTGCACGCACAGCCAAAGCATTACTGGAGCCCACTCATTTTCCTAAAGAGAGCCCACTCAAGCAAAGCATTAGCATATATGATTCTTCTCAAAAAGGGTCACTCTTGCATTCCAGATATCAGTTGTGCATGAAATAATATTGATTTTTTTCATGGTAAGTGGTAAATGGACTGCATTTCTATAGCGCTTTTCTAGTCTACTGACCACTCAAAGCGCTTTACAATGTTTTTGCCTCACATTCACCCATTCACACACACATTTACACACTGACGGCAGAGGCTGCCATGCAGATTTTTGTTTTTTTCCCC
Source organism: Myripristis murdjan (assembly GCF_902150065.1). NCBI lineage: Eukaryota > Metazoa > Chordata > Actinopteri > Holocentriformes > Holocentridae > Myripristis > Myripristis murdjan. Next base: position 21,000,602 of record NC_043998.1, read on the forward strand.
CCTTCATTTAGTTGAAGTACAAAAGTTACTGCATCTTACTGGATTATTATAAACAGTGATTCGAGCAAAACTATTGTCTGTGTGGGCCCTCTAGCTGTATGTTGGCTTTGGAAAGCAACACTTGTAAAGTGATGTTAAATCCTCTTTGAGTGGATTCAGGTGGGTATTTTAAGAATGTATATCTGGGGGGAAGTCCACCTCAATGGCAGGAGGCTAACAGTTAGCATTTGGAGCATCCAGCCAGTATCCAGCACTCGGTAACAATGAGAGGAAGAGAGCACCACTACTGTCCTACAGAACAACTAGGGGGGAGTGAAATAATGTCACTCTTTTCTAAATGGGTGAAGTATTCCTTTAAAAACCCTAAAAGTAATGACATTTTGATTGGAAAATACAGAAAAAAAGAAATATATATATATGCATTTATTAAATACCTGTGACATACAAAATGGAGAATTCAGCAGGTGAAAGTCATTTCTCATTTCCTCGTTGATTTGTGCAGCAAAAGCCAGTTAAAGTTAAGATCAAAGTATAACCATGAACACAAATCTAGTTCACTGGCTGTTTTATTTATTTATTTATTTTCTGTGTTTCAGGAAGACTGAATTTAGATTGTTTTGATTCTGTTGGAAAACTTTCACTTTAAACAAGTACACTTTATGGTGTTTGTGAGGATATGGGTTACATTTTGTTCTCTCTGAATGTTTAATTTTCTGGCCATGGCAGCAATATTTGCTCCTTCCCAGTTAGGCAAAAAAGTCTTTCTTTAATAAATCAGTGGGAACCTCAACCTGCATACAGATTTGTGTGCTTTTCCTCTGCTCTGCTCTACTCCAGCATCTGACCTCAGACATACCAGACCCCTCTAATTCTGATGACATGAGAGTAGACTTCATCTGACAGAGAGAGGAAGACTAACACATTTAGGAGACTGATGGATAGTGGGAAAGAGAGAGTGACAGGAAAAGAGAGAGATGGAATCAAAGATGCTAAGACCTGCTGTTCTGTACATCTGTCTGCTCTCTCCTCCCCTCAGCACCCTCTACTCACAATAACCTTTTATTCTGTGTGTGTGTGTGTGTGTGTGTGTGTGTGTGTGTGTGTGTGTGTGTGTGTGTGCGCGCGTTTGCGTGTGCGTGCACGCGTGTGAGTGTGTCTGTGTGTGTGATTGCATCTCTGAGCTGGATATTACATCATTCCCCTCTCCCAGGGAGGCCTGCGCACTCGGCAAACCCATCAAAGACACACACACGCACACACATACGCCAGACTCCCATCAAAGTCATGAAGTGAATTCCAGTGGCCAGACTACAGCAGAGAGAGAGAGAGCGAGAGAGCAAAATAGAATAAGAAGAAAGGAAGGGGGAAGAAGAGAGAGCAAGTCATGCCATATCATATTAAAATGTTGGAAATCTTGTTGTTGGAAATTTTTTCATTAGCTCTCAGATGACTTTTGCTGATGTTTGCTCAGGTTCTAAATTTGTTTTTCATCTGGAAAGGTGTCAGTGGAGAGCGTTGAAGTGCATTAGCTGAAGTGGTGGAGGGCTTTTTTAAAGTGAACACATTTCAGCAGGTTGGTATGGACACTGACTTTGAACAGGCATGCTGTCTGAACCAGACATCTTCTGCACACACCGGCCACCAGTATGTCTGTCTGTGGTTGATGTGTAAAATATCACATTACCGCTTGTGTTGCCTCGTGGGAGAGCATCTCCAGTTTCTTTTCTTGTTGACTGCTGCAGTATGCTAAGCACAATATGAAGCTAGAGGGAGTATGCACACATGCGTTTGACTGTGGTTCCACTTTGCCATCACGCCTCTAAGAACGCTCAAGTTACCAGTGATTTAGTGGAGACAATATGCAGCTAAACGTTAAAGGACTAGATGATTGATTTTGCATGTTTATCATATCAGCTACAAAATGTATATTTCCTGTTCCTGCTAATCTTTTCCCAAAGCAAGCAGTCGCATTTTAGAACTCTGATATCATTTTTCCTCCCTTATATCCACCCATTGGTTTCCATTCATTCCACTACAGTATGAAAATGAACTTTCAGACACCAATATTCCACCACTGTAATAAAGTCCTCCACATTAGTTTTCCTTAAAGCAGTAGCAACGCTGTTGTGTTTTTATGACTTGAATTGAAATTGAAATTAAAATTGGTTGGAGTGAAACGCTCCGTCCACCAGAAAATAATCCCACAGGAATCGTTTGCTTTACACAGCCAGTTATCAGTTCTTAGGTTTATGAATGGTAATAACTTTGTTAGCAGCAGAAGCAAAACATTATGAGGTTGATTTTTAAACCAAACATTCAAATTTGTCAATGGAGGACTTTTGAATATATGTTGTGAAATCTTTAGTACCCCTGCATGATTTGCAAAATGTTTTTTTGGCATGTAAAATGAGAGCAAATGGGCCAAACATTCAAAATCACTGGTAAAAGCTCCAACTAAGTTTGACTGATGTGCTCATGATAATTTTCTTTTGAAGTATGATTCCATTTGACTTCCATAGTCATCAAACATTGCACAATACTTAAAATCCAATCACAATACGTATGGAATTGTGAATTGTTTCATATCGTACCTGCCGATTTCTAACCCTAACCCAAGACACTGCACATGCACAAGCACCACAGGCTTCAGTTTCAGGTCATGAGCATGCTCAGTGTGTTTGTTAACAAAGCAGCAGGGAAGCACATTTTACCTCATGTAAAGACCTTTTACATAAAGGACACTGTGGATTGAACTCTTCATGTCCATGTCTGCTCTAAATGCAGACAGGCTGGTAAACTGACTGACAACTAATCATTACAACACTGATGGTGACTGGATGGAGAGACAGAGAGAGAGATCAGTCGAGCCAGAAGGATAAAACAGATAACAAGGCCCTCTCCGTCTGTGTGTGTGTGTGTGTGTGTGTGTGTGTGTATGTGCCATGTTACAGTGTGTCTGTCTGCCAGCTCTGTAGGAAACACAAATGGTGCAGAGCCGGCGTTAAAAGTAATGGACATTTGCTCGCAGCTGACACACATGTACACTGACATACACACACACACACACACACTGTGTTCTGGCTCGCTGCCCGTTTACTGCTCCACAACGTTATTTGGCAGACGACTCTTCTGTCCTAATTTCAGAAAGAGAGAGAGAGAGACACACAGAAGGAGAAGCTGCAATTTCAGAGATCTCATTTATGTGGAGAATTAAAGGTTCTATATGTATGTGTTTGTGTGTGTGTCTGTATTGTGTTGTTGTGTTTTTGGCAACGTTTTCCTCGGTAGTTTTTATCTCTACCAGCTGCCAAGACACAGCATTTGATGCAGCTATCCCTCAAGACGTGCTATAAATATCATCCCCAAATTAACCTCCTAGTTTTATAGCACTAATGATTTACGACAATTTATAAGCTTGTATAATTCGTCTCCTCTCGTTCCCCCACAGAGAATCATAGGCAAATTAATGGGAAGATTAAAAAACTGCTAAAGCGATTCATGCAAATCACAAGGCTTTGTAATGGCGGTGTGATTATTCTATGCTGATAAATCAGGACTTCGCTTTTTATATCCGGGGTTCCCTTGGTCCTAGAATTTCTGGATTATCATGGGATTTGGAGAGGTTAGATTTTTTATTTATTTATTTATTTTTTTACTTCACAGAAATCTGTGTTAGTCTCACCGCATTTTGTCAGTGTTCAAGTGCGACATCTAAACATTGTAACCCACTGAAACCTGAGGATGTTAACTTGATTTCTTTCAAAAATATGGGAAAAAATGTGACTAGCCAACTAGCCAAAAATAAATAAATAAATAAAATAAAATTAATACTGAAGCATTGCCACAAAATTAGCACCAAAAATAAAAAAAACAACAACAAAAAACAAAACAGAAAATTTGAAGGAAAAAATAACACTCTTTTGGTTGAAATGAAAACCTGCAGACTCTCGTAGAGCGTGGTTATTTACCTGCTCTACCTGTAAAGCATCATGAGATAACTTCTGTTGTGATTTAACACTATATAAATAAAGATTGAGTGATTGATTGATCTAGGCACTCCATGGTATATGGTTGCCCACTCCTGCCATAGGGCATTATCACTTCAAATGGGGTGACATAATGATTCCTCTTCCTCTCTCTAATAGAAAACAGACTGATACATGTTCATCAGAATTTACAAAATGTATTTGGTCACTTCTGAAAAAGAACCAGCTGCAACACTGAGCGTGCAGTCTAGATATACACATGCAGATACACCCACTCAGATATACATGCTCCTTTACACACTTACAGTTATGTGTGCACTCATACACAAAGAAATGTACAGGCTCACTCTGTCACACACACACACACGCACGCAAACTGCAGTAGCCCTATGCTGTATAATTCATCCCACTCTGCTTCAAGCTGACCTCAATATGAGATGTAGAGGGAGGGAAAACCACCGAGATGCTGGTTTCTTCCTCAAAATTAGGAACAGACTGAAGACAGAAAAGTCTGTCTTACAAACTGTTTTTTTTTTCTTTAATGATTTTTATATTGTCATGTTGACCCAGAGAAACAATATTTTGTCTTTATGTTAAGGCATAATTTTGTGCCTTAAAATGCGCACATGCACACATAGAAAAAGCCGTTCAAAAATCTAGCTGCCATACGCCGATTTTATCTTAATCCCTCACACTGATGATAGAAACCGGCTTTCTTTTTTGCAGGGCATTTGAGAAATCATGTAACTGTCCATATGTGGCGAATAACCCCAATAAATAAAGTGCATGTAAACGCAGTGTGACAGTAAGGGAATCTGTGGGCTTGCATGGCAGAAATAATAACGGCTGATTGTGTTCCTAAATGTATAGTTTGGTCGTCTCAGCAGTACTGAATTTTTAATTGCTGTGATATCCCACTGACTTTGTGCGTTTAGATAATGACAGTTTGTTGGTTGTGTAACTACAACATCTGGTCAGCTAACTATCACTGTCTTTTCAACACATGTGATTAGCCAACCAGCCCATATAAGTGGTGGATGGTAGCATTAGTAACGTTTAGGGGCCCATTTCAACACGAACCTAAGTTGTTTTCCTAAATTAGCTGGTGTTTTATGGTACACACTAGGGCTAAAGGCAAGTAAAGTTACAGTGTCACCCATAACCTACATGTGGAGAAAAATCTGCCTTGTCACACTTCTCACTTTAGTGAATGGCTAGTTCTCCACTGGACTAGCTTGATGGAGCCAGCTATAGTTTTAGTGTTTCTTTTTCATAGTGAAGTCGGTTACTGTTGTATTATTTGGCTGACTTGAAGGCACGGCCTAGCCTAACGCATAGGTAGAAGAAACCCATATGTGGATATCACCTGCCCAGTCAGTGGTGGTGTTGCGGTGGAGGAGTATGGAACACTACTGACAGGCTAAAGTGAAAGAGCATGCCACACTTAAGATAATGTAGTGTGACAAGCAGTTCCTGCCCCCAAACCCCAGAGCTTTCCATCCACATTGACTCCTCAAGACATTTAAACTCATTTAAATATGAAGATTTGAGACCAAGAATATAGCACCATCAGGCCTAATGTACACATGTCCAACTAACCCCCTGCAAATAAGGTCAACAACCCCCCATCTGTTCACTTGTAGACTACTTGCAAATCATCACCACTCAATCTACATTGTAGGGCTGTGTTTTTTTTTGTTGTTGTTTGTTTTGTTTTGTTTTTAACCCTCACAGTCAATTCAGCAATACCAAGGCTAGTAACATCAAACAGTACAGTCTAGTCTTATCTCTAGAATGAACAAGCACAGCTTGACAGTAGATTGGAAGTTTCAGATGGCCTTGCTCAACACGCTGACACTGGTGTTACAGCTTAAATGTGTTTTGTTTTATTATATGCGCCAGTAAAGAACTAAAGAAGCAGTTTGACACAAAATAAAATGTTTGCTGTCTGTTCAAAGTAAAACAACCACATCTCTCTGAAGGTTCTCCATCACCACTTTTGTTAGGGTTGCTGCAGCCTACCTTAGCACTCATTGGGCAAACGGCAGGGGAAACACCCTGGACAGGTTGCCAGTCCATCACAGGGCAGACAGACAAACCAGCACATTCACACCTAGGGGCAGTTTAGTATCTCCAATTTACCTGTCTTGCATGTCTTTGGACTGTGGGAGGAAACCAGAGCTCCCAGCAGAAACCCACGCAGGCAGGGCGAGAACATGCAAACTCCACACAGAAATGACCCTTGCCAGTTGGCTGGGACTCAAATCCAGGACCTTCTTGCTGTGAAGTGCCAGTGCTAACCCATGCTAACCACTGCACCACCGTGCCACCCTTACACTAATTCGCTTCAGAAAACGGTCAGCACAATAGCTCTCCTCAGCAGTATTTTAATGCCTCCTGTCATCTCTCACTGCTTGTTCCTGTCCAGTTCAACTGCTGAGAAATGTAAAGAGCATACCTGAAGATAATCTATAAAAAAGATGGATGACTTGGTGGCCAAAAAATCAACCAAACACTTCCTGACAGCAGACATGAAGAGCATGAAGAAATAGCGGGCTTCAATAGGGAGTGTAGGAGGGGGAAGGAGGGAAACAGGTGTAATTAAGGAATTGTTGAATTTAGGACACTGTTATTGCTTGGGAAAAATCACTTTGGTATTGGGAGGAATGTTCCCAAATGCAGTGGTTTTCAGAGTGGGGTCTAGGGACCCCCAGGGGTCCTTGAGGGTCTTCCAGGGTATCCTCAGCGAAATGAGGACTAGTTGAAATGCTTTTGAAGGGCATCTGAGTGCTAAATACATCATTGTAATGATTATGAATATAGTTGATATTGTTGTTTATTGGGGGGCTTTTTGAGGCTTTTTTGATTTTTTTTTCTCCACTTTTATCATTTCATTTTTATTTATAATTATTATTATTATTATTATTGTTATCATTATTAATTCATTTATGTATGTATGTATTTATTTATTTATTTTTTACAAATTTCTTACTAATTTTTATATGATTTCTTGCTAAATTACTCGTCACCTTGATCCCATGTTTTGAAAGACATCAAGTGAATTTGCTCAGAAACAAAGTGGAATTAGCCCGAATTACTGGAAGATTAGCTGACGCTCCTCTTCTTTCCCCCTCTGTCACAATCACGTCCAGGCACCATAATGTTATGAGATAATATGATTGTCATGGAAAAGCAAACGATATTATGGTATGATCAGTTTTCTAATTGGCTAGTGAGGTGCTAACTAGCCAGGAATTCCTGCATGTAAGTAGCACCCCCAAGCAGCTGGGTGGTTGTCAGGTTAGAGTTTTGGCAATCAGAGGCACAGTGCATCCTGGTGAATGTAGGCAGCAAGGTTACGTGAGCAGAAAAACATTGATTTCCCGGCCAGTGCAGGGCGAACTCTGATTTCTTTTTTTATTGCATCAGCTGTGTACACATGCAATTGTTAAAGATTACACATCCACAAAACAAGCAGGGAAATTTTCCTTTGCAATGCTGATTGAATAGTCAGTTGTTTCAGACACCTCTCCAGTGGGTTTGCCATCATACAGAGAGAGAGAGAGAGGGAGATAAAGAACCAGAAAGAGGTTGAGAGTAACAAAGATAGAAAAAAATTGGATGGAAGAGAGACAAAGGGAGGGAGAGACAGAGTAGTATAATATCTTTGTTTTCCTTTTTCCCCCTCTGGCTATGGACTGCTGGAGTTCTACTACGTTACCTAGCAACAGCAGCCCATTTAGTAAACATGAAAGAACACCACTCACATCCACACACAGATACACACACACACACACACACACACACACACACACACAAATTGATATCAGCAGGCATCTTGTTATCTGGTCACTGGAGTGCCTCTGTTTACGTTGACAGGAGAACAAAGGAGTCTGTATGTGCGTGTATGTGTGTGTGTGTGTGTGTGTGTGTGTGTGTGTGTGTGTGTGTGTGTGTGTGTGTGTAATCACATTGAGCTCTCCTTTGAAAGCTGTCTGTCTTAACCACGTCCATTCAGGAAAGCAGCCTGGTGCATGTTTATTATTGTGCTTGATCCTCAGCCTGCGTCACACTCATGTGCTGGTTATACTGAGAGTGCAGCCACATGTCAAGTCAAACAAGTCAAATTAAATAAAAAATAAATAATAAATAGTCATATTGGAGAGTCCCTGCCGATTTCCAGTCTTGAATTATTTTAATCGTCATGATAATAAAAATAAAAATAGAGAGAAATGCCAAGACCAATAGCAGTAAGAACAGTATTAAAACAGAACATCATTAGAAGTGAATAAATGAATAGAATAGGCTAGATGAGATGTAGCAGCAAAGTAAGAGACCAGCTGGATCAAAGGCAGTGGAGAAGATGACGTTTTTGAGGTAACTTTTAGAATCAAAATCAGAAATACTGTATTGATCACCAAAGGGAAATTTCAAAAGAAGATTGGCTAGTCACCAGATTTGAATTTTGAATGTGAATTTTTGGTTGAAAAACCTTATAATCTTCTGCTTCTGGAGCTAACAAAATTGTCTCCATTCCTAAACCACAGAACTGATAACTTGCTGTGTAAAGCAAATGTTTCCCTGGAGACTATTTTTGGGAGGAGAAACTGTTTCACTTTGACCAATTTTAAGTCATCAAAACACAACAGTGCTGCTGCCTTTAGGAACACTAATGTGGAGGACTTCATTATGGTGTAAATACTAGTGTGAAGAAGCTTTGAAGTCTCTGAATGTTCAGTTTTGTATCGTAGTGGAATGAATGGAAACCAGTGGTGGAGTTCTAAAATACCACTGCTTGCTTTGGGATGCATCTACACATTTTGTAGATATTAAGCTAAACATACAAAATCCACTGGTATGGTTCTTAAAATCAGTCCTAGTGCACAGTGGAATCCAGTTCAGTGACTGAAGAGCAGGTGTAATGTCGTTTGCGTTAAGACTCCAGCAGCATTGCGTCTAGCTCAGTGTGCTCCTGGTGGCAACGGAGCAGCTCCACTGGGGCAGTCCGGGCTTGGTGCCTCACTTAAGGATACATTAGTCAGCTATTCTGCTAATCAACCAGTAAGCCATCCACTGACCCAGTCAGCTGTTACTTGAGCCAGCCAGTAGCACCAGCCTGGCAACAAACCAGTCAGTCATTGGAAATGGAATTTTGCTGGAATTGGGGCATTAAAATTACACCTCTCTCTCTCTCTCTCTCTCTCTCTCTCTCTCTCTCTCTCTCTCTCTTTGTAATCCTTTACCTCCTGTGGCTCTGTTTGTGTTTTTATGTGTGTGCGTATGTGTATATGCACAACAGAATTATAGCTTACCTTGGTGGGTGCCAGGGCTGCAGAGCATGGATTTGTCTCTCTGCACTAGTGCATAAGCAGCACTGCTCACATACACAAATGCATACACACACATACACACCGCAGCTGAACAGAGCCGATTTGCCTTATTCTTTATTTCCCTCGCTCTCTGTTTTTCTTTCTGTGTCTGAAGTCAGTTTTGTCGACAGGCCGCCATTTTATGCAGCCAGCATGGAGAGAGAGATGGAGAGTTATTCCAAATGACCCCCTTCCTATACAGTAATTGCCCTGTGTGCCTGTTTGATGTGTATATTGGGGTGGGAATGCAGATGGCACAAAGTGAATGTGCAGGTTGCAGTAGCTGGATATGTAGAAACAACAGGACCCGGACACATTGTAAACCAACGGAAGAGTAAAACTTCTCAAACTTCTCGTGCAGTGCTGTCCTTAGACATTTGGGGCCCTAGGTTTAAAAAATAAAAAAAACAAAACAAAACAAAACAAAACAATCTTCTTTTATTTTTCATTTAGAAGTTATTTTTTTTTTATGATTTTCTTGTATGTCTTTACTGCTTAAATTTTTTTTTTTTTTTATCATATATTTATACAGTTTGGGGGGTAATTTTATGGCATTTTCATCTGATAATATTTTTCAGAATAAATAATTATGATAGTTAAAAATATAGTTTAATGGGATTTTTTTTTCACTAGTTTTGATAATTTTCTGGTAATTTGACTATTTTTTTAATTTTTAAGTTCCAGTTAAATTTTTCTGTTTTTTCCTTTTCTGTTTTTCTCTCTCTGTATTTTTTTTTTTTTTTTAACCAATTTCTTGCAAACTTTCGGTTCATTTTTCATTCTTATCTGCTTGTCACCTTGTTCCTTATCTGCTTGTTCCCCATATTTTTCAAAGAAATTGGAATTTGCCTTTCACAAGCATTTAAACACAAGAAATCTGATGCCCATCCAACATCCCTGATCTGACATCTAAATATAGCATTTTAATAACTATAAATATAATTTTCTTGTCATTTTCAGTTCTTTGCCAATTGTAGCTTTTTACTAATTCTATTTATTTGTTTGTTTGTTTGTTTGTTTATATTTCTCTTTAATTTTTTTTCCACCCGTAATGTTCTGGTAACCTTTTTTTTTTTTTTTTTTTTTTTTGTTGTAAATTAACGCATCGCCTTTTTCCCATGTTTCTGAAAGAAGTTAAGTGAATTTCCTCAGGTATAAAAGGGTCTGATTGGTTGTGGGGGTCTATATTGAGGAAGACAGAGCCCAAGGTGCTTTGCCCGATCTGCCCAGTGGGCCTCACTGCTCTGTCCACAAGCAAAGCCTCCATCCCACAAAAAGTGAAATAGTTCATAACGTTTGTAAGTCAACATGTTGTCACTGCAAAAGAGCTGTTGTGTGCTATCGTGTGTGTGTGTGTGTGTGTGTGATTCTGCATGAGCTACAGTGTTAATGACAGGTGTGAGTGTCTGTATGTTTGTGAGAATGAGCAACTCTAATCCTGCTGTACTGTGGCAGATGGACCTCAGGGTATTACCAGACGACTACACACACGCACACACACACACATATTTGTGAATAGAATGTGTGTTAGAATCTGCTGAGTAGATTAATCAGCGTCAGTCAGCTGATGAGGTCAGAGGTCACAGTTTGGGCTGTTAGCTTCAGGGTTCAGCTCTGGGTCAATGAAATGTTTAACACCGCACATTTTACATGCATTTATTTAAGTAAATAATACAATGTATAAATAAGTTAATAATACACAGCAATATTTGCCTCACATTATTTACCCCAGTTTGGTGTGTTTTTCTAAGAATTGAGAGTGAATCAATTCAAAGCATGTTATCCCAATTCAGGAATTCATTGTTACTTTTGTCTGTCGGTCCTCCAAACGGACACACGTCTGTTTGTCTACTTCTTGTCAGTGTGATATCTCAAGAATGCCTTTTTGAAATTTCTTCAAATTTGGCAGAAATGTGCACTTTATTGGATGAATGAATTAGATTTTGGTGGTCAGAGGTCAAAGGTCATTGTCACTGGTACTTCACAAAACACATATTTGGCCATAACAATAACATATATGCTAATTATGACAAAGTTTCACACAAATGTCAAATAGGATAAAATGAGGCGATTACTGTATTTTTGTATTGTAATTTGTATTGTATTGTAATTTATTTTTTTAAGTTATATTTGTGTTTGGGCTGTGTTGCAGAGCTTCACTAAAGCGTCCGTAGCAGCTGTTGAGGGACTGGTAAACATTATACCTCACTATGTAGTGTAATACAACTTGATGTATTACTGTGTATAGAGCCAGAATCTAATTATATATATGTTAAGTTGAATTTTTCTTTCGCAGGTTTTGTATTGCACCTCCAGTTTGCCTCTCTCTGTAGTGCATAATGATCTCAGTGTTTGAGAGTTTTCTCTAAACTGGTGTAATAAAGAGAGAGAGGGAGAGCCAGTGAGCTGGGCACAGAGGACTGCAGTAAAGGCAGGGAGAGGGAAAGTGAAAGAGCGAGCCAGACAGCGAGATGAGTAAGAGAGAGGGTGAGCAAGCCTGCGTCACAGAGAGAGGGGAAGTGTGTGTGTGTATGTGTGTGTGTGCGTGTGTGTGGTGGTGGTGGGGGTGTGTGTGTGTGTGTGCGCTTGTCGGCCAGCCCTGCCTCTCTCTCCTTCTCTGTGCGTCAGCAGCAGTTAAAATGTCGGCCGTGTAGCTTGTCCACTGCTCCGCTTTCTCCCCTCTCAATCTCTCTCTCTCGGCCATCTGTCTGTCCTTACCGCAAGAGGAAACCATGCTCTCTCTCGCCCTCTTTCTCTTTCTACCCTTCTTTTTTTCACTCCATCATTCTTTCTTTCTTTCTTTATGCTTCTTTTCTTTTCTTTCCTCCTGTCTTTCTCTGCTCCGTTGATCAAAGCTAGTTTTGTGGACTGTTTGTTTTTTTTGGGGGGAGCTTAGTTTTCGTCATCCTTTTGGAGACGGTGGAGAGAGGTAATGCTGCATTTTATTTTCTTTCTTTTCTCTCTCTTTCTCCCTTTCCAATTCTCTCTTTCATCTATTATAACTGAAGTTGAACTTGAACTGTAAGACTAACAGAGACGTATTTCTGTTTTCAGAGGGACTGGATTTAAGTAACAAACTAGCCTGTCTCTACACAGTGATCTGTTTTATTCTATTATTATAACTCTTTTCCACTTGGAATTGACTCTGTTTACATAAAGATGTGGAAACGTTCTATATCTGGGTGTAGTGCGTATCCATCTATGTGTGTGGGTTAGTGTTAGTGGTAGTGGTAGTGTTAGTGGTGGAGTCGGTAGGCTGCATCGGTGTAATTCAGCTGCTGCTTGTCTACACCAGCTGACCGCATACTCACAACTACACAAATTCTAGAAAAACACCACATAATACCATGGTTTTGTTGAATTCTAGTTTCAAAATTAGTTTGAATCTACCTTTGTCGATCCTGGGGAAAAAAATATAGCAGGGGATCGACAAATCCTTCATGTTGTCAAAATTATTAACATCTGAAAGCATGTGCTTCCTGTCTCCTGGACTTAATGTCCCTAGACAAGACTTGGTTGTGACATCGGTCTTAAATTGAAGTGAAGGTAGCATTAAAAAGGTCTTAAACAGAGTTAAATTTGCCTGTGTAAAATCTGTGAATACCTTGACAACACTGACTTAAACAGTAACCCGTCTGGCAGTGATTGTGTGATCCTGTTTGGCGAAAGCCTCTCAAACGGCTCTTTTAGAATTGGCGATATATGCTCTGTGTCACACCCACAGGGCTCTTAAACACATTCACCGTTATCCGTCTCAAACTGAGCTTTCCTCTTTCAAAGCTGATATTGATTTATACTATTTGATACTTCCTCTCAAACAGGACTTTTCGGTGTAAGTGGTCATATAAACCGAATTTAAAGGAATGGCAAGCTGAGATATGCAACTTTTCTCTAAACTGAGTCTGCGGTTTTGCTGGGGAATAAAAGCTACTTTCACATGTAACAGTGGAGTGAGCTAGTCAGCACGCCTCCTCAGTTTTTATTCCTCCCACCCCCATTTGATTGACACTTCAACTGCACCTGTTATCTTCCACTAGCCTCAATAAATAGCACTGACAGTAACTGTTAACTTGTTAGCACAACACAACAACCTTGCACTGTTCCTGGATATAAATCCACCATTTTACCAGGATTATTGTACCAATCTTAATAATCTGTCAGAAGAGGCCAGGGTAGGCAAAGAGCTTTACTCTGACATGAAGCTTTAGCTGGCAATGGAATTTCTCACATCAACTCTCCTGCTACGAGGCTCCAAAGTTTTTACTGAGCAATGTTAGCTATAAAACGTTACCTAATATGTTGTTGCAGTGTTGCCGTTTCAACAAGCAGGATATTTTGACTTTGCTGGACAGCTGGTTGGTCTTCACGGTCGAGACAATATTGTCTACAAGTCAACTAAAGTCTCCTAATCCTGCTGGAATGGATTACTGTAGAAAATATGGACCCTAAAACTCCATTTTATTACAAATGTTGACTTTTAGGAACTCTCAGATCTTGGTGGATGATGAAGATAGTACTCAAGAGTAATACTAAATACGAAAATCCTTGTTTTTACTGGGGTTTACCTTTCTTTAAACCAGCCAGTTTAGAAAAGATTTCCAAATGATGGTTATCTGTAGAGTAATTTAAAATCAACAGTAACTATTGTAGCAACATCAAAATGTCAGGCTTTCTGTGATGTGTGCCCGCATTAAAAAGCTGTTATTCATGTTATACACCTAGCGGCAAAAACCAACCAACCAACTCATTATTTCAGTTATACAAAAATTAACTTTTAATTATCTTTTAAAATGCTTATTTTAACCATAACCTACATTGTGGCAGATCGTTTACATTCCCAGTGCTTGTACTCTTGTTCTGTATAACACTCGACTCTCATTGTTGCTGCTTATCTGTCTGGTTTGCTCTTTGCCGTCTTGGAAAAGTAGATGTATTGCTGCCCACCACCTTATTGACATTTAGTGTTTTTTCTGCAGGGAATATTTTCAGGAAAAACTGAAAAATATGTGTTTCAGTCGGTCAAAAAGGCATTAAAAAAATCTCTGTGTGTACCACCTGTGTATTGAAAGAATCTCAATTATGGCTTTGACTATTCTAGCAGCCAACTAGATGTTTTGAATTAAATATGATCCCAAATGATAGTTTTGACAAGTCTGACCTCTTACTGTCGAACCAATAGGCTTACTAGTGCACAGCCTGCTCAAACTGCTGGGATTGTGTGTGTGTGGAGGAGAAGCATTGTCCTCTGACCCACTTAGAAAACTCATCAAAGCAGCGCTGCCATGCTTGCAATTAAGACACACACACACACACACACACACACCACCTGTAGTGCTGAGTAGTTGACAAGTCAGTTGACAAATAATATTGGGACAGCATTCAAATTGAAATGTCCAGCAAGCAGTCACACTAAAATGGTAATTTATGGGGCGAGAAAACATGGCCTACATAATATCTAGAATAATAAGAGAAGGTGGGCAAGCTTCAAGCCTACACATCCGCTCGCCCATATTTTGAGGCTGGGAGGCACACTGATACATGCATTAATTCATTTTTTTCTTCCTGCCTAATCCTGTTCAGGGTCACAGAGGCCTGTCTGTCCCAACATGCATTGAGGAAGCCCGTCTTTACAGAGCTAACACAGATAGACACTAAAATTAGGGTCAGTTTCGTTGAATGAAATTATGGTGAAAAGTATTTTTCAGTGACACTTTTTCCAAGACAAACTTAACATTTGTTGGCAAAATATGACATAATATTGGGCCATTTTCATCAACAAATAAAAACAAGAGGAAAATGCCAGAAATAGTAAAATGAAAACACAACTCCTGACCTCTGTGTGGAAGAGATCCCACCATAAGTTTGAAAGGTGCACAAAGGTGGAAAGCACTGGATAGTCCAGATTGAACTGAACAATGCATATATGGGCAAACTATAATTTTGATACAAAACACATTATAATAACAAAAGCTAGACACAAAATATAAGAAGCTATGATGAGGAGTATATATGAAAAAATCGTTAACAAATCAGTTCGTGACGAATTTACACAGAAAAAATGTGAAAAATGATTCAGTAGTTAAACGAAAAGTTCGTTTTCATTGACTAAGATGCGTTTTAGTTCAAAGAGTAAAACTCAGTCCAAATTCTCTGTCAATATTAAGACTGCTCCAAACCACATCTGGTTACAGTAGAACTGCTAGGCCATATTGCTGGCGTCCATGATGAGAGTGTGTGACATGGAAAGAGTATCGAATGCTGTGTCGACCACACTGACCTTCATCTGATAATGGCCTTCTAGATGACAAACTTGTGGTGTGTGTGTGTGTGTGTGTGCGCACGGTAGCCTCTGTAGGTCACTTAGTGATGCATGAGTTCAGTCATCCTCTCCTTCATCTCCTTTACATCCCACCGTACTGTTTATCAATTATTTATTGCTCACACACACACAGTGATGTGTGCAGGGAGGCTGATCCGTGTTCTTGGGATGGCATTTCCACTTGGCTCTTGTCTTGTTGTCATGTTGATGTGCACAGTGTGTTTCTTTGTCCATTACAAATAGCTCCATCATTTATCAGAACCAAGGCAGGGTTGCACCAACATGGATTAAGCATTGACCTGGATTAAATGAAACAGCTGTACCAGTGATTTTGCATGTTTAGCATTCTATCTATTAACTCTACTGTTTCTGCTAATCTCCTCCCAAAGCAAGCAGTCATATTTTAGAAATCTGATTTAATTTTTTCCTCAGCCTTTATCCAGCCATTGCTTTCCATTCAGTCCACTGCGATATGAAAACGAACTTTGAGAGACTTCCAACTTCCTTCGGTGTCACCGTAATAAAGTGGTCCACATCAGGTTTGCCAAAAGCAGAGGCCTGGCACAGTTTCCATGGATATTTGGGGTCATTGCCCTGCTGGAAAACAAGCTGAAGCCAGAAAGGATGGCAGCCTCTGTGCTTTAGAGTGGTACGTCTTTTTTAGTCAGTGTAGTTGATCCTGTGTAAATCACTGACAGTTGTGTCGATAGATGGAGGGCCTGCATGAAAAAATATCCTCATCGCCTCAGCCCCACTCCAGAGCCGTGAGATCATCCCCACACCTGAACATTTTTTTTTTTTTGATAAATGATGAAAAACTGTTCTTGGTAACAAACTCAGACTTTTGGACCCCACTCTCTGTGTGTGTGTGTGTGTGTGTGTGTGTGTGTGTGTGTCAGTGTTAGTTTGTCTGTACATGTGCTTCTATTAATGTTGTGTGTTTTCACGTCTGTCCTTAATTTCTTTGTCTGTCTGTTTCTCTCTCTGTAAACCTTTCTGTATATTTCATGTGTCTGTATCTTTTGAGGCTTGTGTGTGTGTGTGTGTGTGTGTGTGTGTGTGTGTGTGTGTGTGTGTTCACCCACTCTCCTGCTGTCTTTTGGAAATGCATAGTGACAGAATGCTTTTTCCCGGCACACTGCGGCAGATGTGACCCAATTGTGGTTGAGTGGGACGTGTTTGTGTGTTTGTGTGTGTGTGTGTGTATGTATGTGTGTGTGTGTGTGTGTGTGTGTGTGACTGTGTGTGTGTGTGTGTGTGTGAGTGAGTGTGTGTGTGTGTGAGTGAGTGACGTGTGCGTGACATATGTGCCTGTGCACACTTGTCTCTTTAGAAAGGACATGAAGGAAATGTCATCAACACATTTCAATTTGAGGGAAAGAGCTTATTAATAAGAAGGAAACATTATCACGTTTGAAAGAGCAGTGATAACCTAACAGAGCCGGCACAGTGTTGGTGATAATCCATATGGCTTCAACTCAGACAGCAGCCAAATACTGGTCAGTTTTGACAGTCATAAATGTATGTTCTCTCTGAACCTCTTTGGCACATAACTAGCTCTGGCATCTCATCATAGTCATAAAACAAATGAACAAAATCTAAACCCTCTAAACAAATTTTTTAAATGTCTTTAATCTACTTTTGTAGAGATTTTATTTCTTTCAGGATCACAGTTTTTTCATTGCATTTAAAAAAATAAATTCACTTATAGTTTCACAACTTTATTTATCTATGGTCAGTCAGAGATATGGGGTTTTGACAGCTTTGACAGCATAAGAAAGGAAGGAAAGGACAATATCCAAAACATCACTGATTAGCACGTGACCCCAGATTGGTGCTAAGTGGAGAAAATTAAGTGCAGTTGTCATTCTTTTGAATGGGTTTGCCACCCCTGTGTTAGTACCCCAGCCAGGTTTCTGAATTATTAGCAATTTGTCTGTTGCTAAGTTGTTCTGAATCGTGCGTTAATAACACTGTTGTAAACATTGCTGAAGTTAGTAATCCTGCATCTGTAGTGCTTCCAGGCTGCATTAACAGTATGTGTACAGCCAGACTCCTCAGTTCATGGGACTGCAGAGCAGAGTTCAGCAGAAAGTTCCTGCTACCTGCAATGGAGAACTGCTCAATGTGTAGAGTGTCACATCCAAAATGTGACACACATTGTCAAATCCATCATTTGGTCTCTGAAAGTGTTATTTTAAAGCATGGACAAAAACTATTTATTACTATTGATTATTATATATGTGAGTGTTTGCATTATTGCAAATGGTAGAATATATTTTTTGCTCTTCTGGGCCCATATTACAGAAACATACCAACTTGGGCGCACCGGTGGCTCATCTATAAAGAGCGTGTACCATGTACCAGGGCTTAGTCCTGATCGCAGCGAAAGGGGTTCAAAGCCAACCTCAGGGCCTTTGCTGCATGTCATCCCCTCTCTCTCCCCTGCCTTTCCTCTGTCTCCACTGTGGCTTTCAAATAAACAAGAAATGGCAAAAAAAAAAAAAAAAAAAAAAAAAAAATCATCTTTAAAAAAAAAAAAAAAAGAAAGAAAAAAACATCCTAATTTGCAGATCTTTCTTAACTGTCTGCTAACCATGGGAATTAGGGTTAGGACCTGATTTAGATGAGGAGTTCCGAAGTCAGTGTTCTGACTTAAGAAAGGAGAAATGTATTACACAAGCACCCCCAACTTCCCAAATTCCTAAAAAGAAAACCTCTCATAACTTTAGGATGAGGGTTAAGATGTCCTAACTCTTTGACTTTTTCCACCAGATAGTGTAAGCTAGCTTGTTTCATCTGTACAACTGCTCTTTTGTTGCTTTTACACAACCAACAAATTGTCATCAAGCCAAACCTGTTCTCCAAAAATGTCTTCAGTCTCCAAAACGACATTTACAAAGTGAAGTAGCTCACACTGCAAAAAATATCCCAGCCCCCTGTGTAACCCAATTCATGCAATTTAACTGAGGTGGCAATAGCAATTAGCAGTTTGGCTGCTCATTACATACATTTTCCAAGATGGCAGGAACCCAGTTGTTTAGCTCGACAAAATGAGAATTTTAGCACTGGTTGCTAGGTAACAGATGAAGAGTTGATAAGCGAGGATGACTTAGGAAAAGAAGTTTCTGTAATACGGCCCCCGGTATGTCTGTCTCGATCTGCACTCAGCATCTAGTATATTTTCCTACTGATGCTCCATTGTGGAACATTTTTCCACTCTGCAGTCTCTGCCAGAGCCACTTGCAAGTCTGAAATTAATTTGATTTTAATACAAAAAGTTGGATGATACATTTTACGATTATATCAAACATCCGGTATGTCTTGTCTCAGGGTTTTTGCAGGCTGATGTTGATGTCCCAGCAGTGTGTGGCCCTTGCTGCTGAATGCATGTCGGGCAGCACTGTACAGTGAAAGGATAATGCTTAAAATGGGTAATGCGATAGACACAGACAGACAGAAATAGAGCTGCAGACGCACTATCAGGTTTTGCTTACATGCATAAAGTGCCGACTGCCGCCTGCTTTGCTGTGTGTGTTTGTCTATGTCTGTGTGTATGGTGTGGGGGGTCATGTTTCTTACCTCTAATCTCTCATCCCTCTGTCAGACTGACCTTGTTACATAACGGAATCACAGCACACATGTGGCTACTGATATATAATCCATGGAAGAAAAAAAAATTTCCTTTACTAATATGCTGCAAATTACCCACTCATTAGTCAGTCATTAGAATGAAACAGGAAATGGTCTCTGATCTTAAACACTGAAGGAGAAGGAATGCATGTTTCATTAAATATTAAGTTAATTTGAATATGGTCTCTGAAACCCAGGAGCCCATGGGCAGGCTTCTATTTTTGTTTTTATTTTTAATTTAGGGGAGGTTTTTTGTATGTAATTTTGTCATAATTGCTATTTAATTTTCCTATAATTTAATTTTAAATGTAGATTGTAATAATAGTAAATATAGATATATGGTCTTTCTCATATTTTTTATTTTTTTTTTTTTGCTAATTTTGGCAGCTAATTCTACGGTAGTTTTCTGGGTTTTTTTATTACTAATTTTAGGACAATTTTCTTATATTTCAATTTTAAATATAGTATGTTTTTGAAACAACAAGGTAAACAACAAAATAAAGTAACAATGACAAACGTGTATTTGTCTCCACGTTCAACATGTAAAATTAAATTTTGAAATACTTAATACTTTTCCATCTTCACAGTTTAAATTTGAATTTTTTATTTTATTTATTTATTTTTTTAATCAGGAAATTGATTGATTGTGCATATGGTATTGCCAGTATTGCTACTTGCTGCAGGATCATGCATTGAATATGTACATCTACATGGCACAGTTAACATTTCAGTGGCAGTGGTGACAATATGTGCTTCACACCAACAAGGTGTACATGTTGCAGTTGCTATGTCTGTCTGGGAAAGACAGGAAAGAATATCCAGCCAACTCAGACACAATGGTTGAAATAGTTGGAAAGCGTCAAACTACAGTGTCTGCAGGGGTTTTGTCTGCAGCACATTCACGTCAATACAGATATGCATGGAAATGCACCGGAACTATGGAAGCTAGTGCAGCTTTTCCCCCTGTCTCTCTTGTTCTCCACCTCTCTCACTCTTTCTATCTCTCTCTCTTATATCTGCAGTAACAGCTGAGCTTGGGCCCGCAGGCTGACAGACATCATCAGCGTGTGTGCGTGTGTGCGTGTGTGTGTAAAAGGAGGCAACATCAAAGTGGAGCGTACTGCCTTTGAACTGTCAGACTTCCTCTACTCATTAATTTATTTATCACTCTCTCTCTCTCTCTCTCTCTCTCTCTCTCTCTCTGTCTATCCCTTGCTCTCCCTCTCTTAATCTTTTTCTCCTCCATCCCTCGTTGTCTCCCTTGACCTCTCTTTTCCACTGTTTTCTTCCTCTTCTAATTCTTAGTTTTTCATTCTGCTGTCTTTCATTCCGTTTCCCTGTCTCTCTGCCACTCTGTTTCTGTTTTCCTCCCACATCTCCTCCAACTTTTCTCCTTTCATCACCTGACCTAAGGTTCAAAGTCTCTCTTCCTCATTGATAGTTGCAACTTGATGGATTGGAAAAAAAGTATTACATTTAAAGCAAAATTGAACTTAGAGTGTTGGGATGCATAATTACTTGTGATGTGATATGAATCTGCATGGTGGTGAAATATCTTCAGTAATTGCTCTGTGCTGCCCTGTGTTGCTAATCTACAGTAATACTGTATTTCTAACTCTCCATTCACTTCAAATGAGAACAAAGCGGATTATGTCAATATAGAAATTAGCAAATTCCGGTACCTTTTTTTTTTTTTTTCCTGGTGCAAAGTTACGATGTGGAAGTTTCCTGATGCTACCTGCCTGATCTACTTTCCAGTTCAAATAGGAAAATAACAATAATCATATTATTTCATTTCCTTAGAAAATAATATTGCATTAATCTGCTTTGTTTCCATTCATTTCTGTAATGGAGTTGAAATAAAGCTGAGTTGAATAAAATACATATTTTCTGAGGCTTTTTTTCCCCTTATCAATATGATTACTATTATTATGATTATGATTCTTCTTGAATAAGATGAGTGGCTGGACTTGATGCACTGTTAAGTCTCAGGGAAAGGAAAAAGAAGGCTAGCCAGCACAAGTGTATACTGTTCACTATCATGCTTATCATGTCTGTATTTGTCACTCACACTGGTGTGGAAAACGAGTTCATTGATTATTTTTAGCCATTAAAGCCTCAGTTTGGTGTGTTTTTGCAATTGACTGGCCGTCTTTGCTAATTTACTAGCCAGAAAGGATGATTAAACATTTATCTGGTCATCAGGAGTAACTGCCTGCCCGTTCTGCATTATTATTGGATACATTTTGTTGTTGTTTAGTTGCTCATCATGCTTTCTTTGTTTGTGTTTGTAGGCATTCAAGCCACTGGTTTGGAAGAGCCTGTTGTCTTCAGTAACAGCAGTAGAGTTCCTGTTAGACCGACAGCTGGACTTCCTGTCTGACCACTCAGCCTACCAAGCATACCAGGTAACACAGAGACACACACACACACACACACACACACACACACACACACACACACACACACTACTTAATACACATTGTGTTTTCCTCCTGTGTTTCTGCTGTTGCTTTGTCTTCTGTTAAAGTAAAGGATGTTTGCTTTTAGCTTCAGAAGCTTGCAGTGGTAGGGATCGAGCAATGATCGCACAATTGGATAATTATCATGGCTCATATTGAATATTTTTCAAAAATTGATATCATAATTTTAATTTAAACATTTAAACATGAAATCTGATGTTAATCCAGCACCACTGATCTGTAGTATAAATATAGAATTTTGATCATTATTATTTTGATCATTGTTATTATATATTTTGATCGCTGCAAATTTTCTGTTTTTTTTTCTTGTTTTTATTTTTCAATTTTTTTTATTTAAATTAATTTAATAATTTTAAATATTTTTGTAATTCACAGCAAATTTGTGTTTGCGTTTTCTAATAATCAAAACTTTGCAAATGCAAATGAAACATTGGCCCCAAATATTGATTATTGGTGCCCTGGATTATTATCAGTGTCATCCTTACAAATCGTTATTGGTATTAGGTGAATACAAAGTTCCTTTTGGCTTAAAAGAATCCTTGATATGATGTGATGCTATGACATCACATTAGTACCTTGTAACTGGAACTCAACTGCTAATCAAAGGCCATTCATTCACAGTTTTTACTGAGTTGTTCTATGTTGGATATGATAACTGTGGTAATATGGTGTGAGTCCTTTGTGTTTTTCTCCCCGTGGAGCTCAATGGGTAGAGCAAGGCACTATCACTGCCAGGGTTTACTGTCAATAGAAAAGGAGCGCGTGCTGCGGCATTCTGCCCTCTGAGTAATTTCATAGATGAGTGCACTCCTACTGACTCACAGATCACACACACACACACATACACACACGCACACGTGCACATACTCGTAGTAATTCAGACACTGTGTTGCATGCACACATGCAATGGTGAGAGCTACACAAGTGAAAGGAAGTTGTATGGATGTGTACGCATTTGCTTGTGTTCTGTATTTTATATACATGGGCCAGACGTGACCATTTAAAGGGATAGTTCACCCATTTTGGGTGATAGTTCACCCATTTCACTTCACCTCTTGATGTTATGCAGGACAGTAGTGGTACTGTCTTCCTCTCGTTGTTATTGAGCGCTGGATACTGGCTGGATGCTCCAAATGCTAACTGTTAGCCTCCTACCATTGAGTTGGACTTATCCCCAGCTAGCATTGTTGAAAATAAAATGAAATGGCCAAACTATCTTTTGATGTTTTCTATATGGAATGGAAATAAAGTACCTTTGGCTCAGTGTGTTGACCACAGGCTGTAGGTGTAAATCAGGAAACCCTCCACAATAAGGATCTGATTCCCCTCCTTATGATCACAATCATATCTCAGTCAGCTGCTGTGCAGCTACATTCAGCCGCATGTATTGTGTTGGACAGAACAGTCTGTTCTGCTCACAGGCTGTAGCAGAAAATGACACACACATGCTCACACACACACAAAAAGACATAATGACCTTCTCTAGTACTGTTCCTATCACTGAAACAAATAAGGCCATCTTTATTGCTGTACATTGTACTTTTATCTTGTGCTTTTTAATGTCACTTCTCATGTTTTTGTTGTCATTTACATGATGCTTAGTCATGTTTAGTGTGTTTACTTACACTGTTATACGAAATATGCCTAGGAAATAAAATCAGATTTGATAACAGCCGTAATTTCAAGCTTTGTTTACATGATCTCTTTACATAAGAGCAATTGGAGCAAAATAATTGAAGGAGTGTGGCTTGTGGAAAGAAAAGATAGCACCTAGGCCAGCTTCCAGTCTAAAGCTGACTCTGTTCTTGTTAATTATATTCTTGGGTAGCATGATTTCACTGTTAAGAACTAATGCTTATTGGAAGCAATCATTTTATGCCTTAAAAGAAAAATCAGATATCAAAGATGAAAGATTATTTTTTTCTCCATGTAATGCCAGGTTTTTTGCACTGCTTGTTCACTTTTGGACAAATGCAAAACATGGTTTGTAGCACAATCTGTAGCCTTTGTGTCTCGCTGAACATAGTTGGACTAAATGCCAATTTATTTCCTTCTCCGTCTTATTTTAGGTATAGTTTGTCAGCTGGCTTTGTTTATTTAGTTACGTTGTTTAGTTTTGTCTTCAATTCAAAGGTTGGTAGCTGTAAGTCATCTTCAAAACTCTTCCATCTGACTTTCTGAAACCTGCAGATGGCCTTGGAAAGAGTGTCAGCTCAGTGTCTAAAATGCAATGACTTCATTCCTTAAAATTTTTGTACAACCTTGATGCCACTTTGTATAACATCCCTCTGTGCAAAATAGAATTAATCAAGGGCTTGAAACGGTTCATTAAGCAGGCATTATGCATTCCACTTGTCAACCTCCACAGCAACAACCAAGCCATGATCTGTGTGTGTGTGTGTGTGTGTGTGTGTGTGTGTGTGTGTGTGTGTGTGTGTGTGTGTGTGTGTGTGTGTGTGTGTGTGTGTGTGTGTGTGTGTGTGTGTGTGTGTGTGTGTGTGTGTGTGTTTTAAAATATGTTGCAGAACTTTTTTATACCTACGTCTAATATAGTCTATCATTTAAATGATCCCTAGTGTCCTGTCCTATTTACTAAAGAAGGTTAACAAACACACACATGCAAACACATATACACGTGCACACACACACACACACACACAAAGCTTTGATACGCTGATAATTTCTGGTTTTCTGTTTGAAGTACCATCATTTAAGGGGTGTCAGTATAGTTAAACCTTCATTATGGGCGCTTTGTAATCAAGTGTGGCTACAGAATACCTTCCAAAACCGTCTACCAAGAGAAGAAGTAGTACACATTTGTATGTGTTTTTTTGAGATCACATTTTTCAATGACTGAATTTAGGGGAAAATGGGAGTTCAAGGGCTTAAAGCCCCACCATGTAAGATTTTATATTTTTGCGAAACAGCACCCCTCCGGTGCAATTCCTTCCTCCACCACTGTTGTGGAACATGTGCATTTGTTTACAAGCTGGAGGACTAGAGACCAACGAAGAGGACGCCAGAAGTCAAATATGTCGATGGACAAGGTAGAGTATTGCAGAACTTTACACAAATACGATAATGCATATTTTTATTTACTTTTACATTGGAGACGAACACCAACATAACAAAACGAATAACAAAAGAGAGTGGTAGAAAGCCTTAGTTTTGCTGAAATAGAACTCTTGTTTTCACTCGTGAAATTATCTATTTGCATGTTTTTCTGTCAGTCGTGAGACGGGTCACTACAGGGAACATCAGGACAGTGGAGACAGTTTGCAACCCTGCATTAGTTTGCTCAATCAGAAAGTATAATTCATGCATTCACACCAAACCGTGTATGAGGTTTGGATTTTCACAACAACGGCTCTTTCTATGGTTTTCTTTTTGGTTTTCTGGGTGGAAAATGACATGAAGAGTCCACTGTGTCTATTTTTTTTTTTTTGTATCTAAAAACCTTCCTTGCATCCTCTCAAATCACAGTTTCATGACATGAATCAAAAATAATCTCATAACTGATATTTACCTGAAGCGAAATCTAGAGTCATGTTTTTATTCGTACATGGACATTACTGACATGCAAATCCAATTAGACATAACTAATACTTAAATGTATAATTTGGTCAAAATATGCAAATGTATTTCAAAAGTCAATACACCTTGGAGGAGAAATGCAAAAAAGGACCAAGTCAGTACGTTTATAGCTACTGCTGTACAGAGCATGACATTTATGGTGTATTCAGGCCTGTCTCGTTTCGAGCAGTTGTTCCGAAACAGGGAGCGTTTCCCCCCAAAGATCGGTTTGTTTGGACATATGTGAATACAGCAATCGTGCTCAGATGCGGGATGAAACAAGCGGACCGAGATCGCCTAGAAGGGCTGGTCTTGACTCGCTTCCTTTCGAGCCCTGGAGCGGTTCGTTTGCAGTGAGAACAGAACCGACACAGCAACCGACACAACTGACTCATAACTGTGGTTCACCCTCCAGCAGAGGGGGGCAGTAGTGCACCCAGTTGCCACAGCAGAAGAAGAAACAACAGAAGAAGAAGAAAGGGGTTTTCCTTCCGGGATTTCTGACCAATGAGAGAACAGTTGCTCCGCGCATGGCATTTGTTTACAACTTTGGACCGATACAGACTGTTGCCTTGTGAACACAAACGCCCCAAAAGAAAAATGCAACAACTGTATCGATTTAGCCCCTGAATCGGAAAAAAAGTAAAGGAGCCACAGGTCTGAATACACCCTTAGTGTACAACAGCACTGTAAGGCTAAAACTAGAACCTGGAAAAACCTGGAATCCCAGGTTTCTGGATAGCATGCCTGAACCAGAGACAACATGCTGCTAACACCTGGTGGGCCATGCTAACAGACAAAGGACAGCTAGTCAGCTAAATTCCTCCGTCCAAACAGGCCGACTTGGTTCATGAACAAAAAACAGCAAGTCAACAACTCTGCCAACACAGCCACACATCAGGCAGCTCACAGTGGTAGCATGCTAGGCTTAGCATGGCATGCTTCTCCATAGCATAGCAAGGCAGCTAATGTCACCTACCAGTCCAGCAGCAGGGATGTGAACTCAGCGTCTGTCTTGCAGCCTTTGACTTCATGAAGCTCTCGCCAATGACGAAAAGCCACTCTCTTTTTCTCGTCCTTGTTTCTTCCATCAGCGTTTTTGTTGGGTTTCTTGGGCTCTGGTATGATTTTCTGCAGGCTACTGAGAACAGCTAGCGAGCTTGCTGGATGCAGTTGCTGCTGGTGATGTGGTGATGTTGATGCCGTAACGCCTTACGTCTTGTCCCAACCCAGTCCATCAAACTTCCACAGTGCAGGAACAGGCTTTTAGTGCACAGAGTGGCCACGGCAGAGACACCATTCTCCTCCTTACATGTCAGTGGAGCATTAAAATCATTTTGAAGCTGTTATTTTAACGCAAAAATGTTACATAGTGATGCTTTAATGATAAGGTAAAGAAAAGGTCAAACTGATTAATCAAATTGTGTTTAAAAAAAGATTGAATTGTCCAAAGAAATAAAAATTGTTAGAGAGTCAACATGAGTGGCACTAGTGAATTGAATCATTGTTAAAGCAAATATTCACATCCCTACTAGTTGTTGATTCCAGTGGAAATTACTCACTGGTTCCATGGCTTTTATTGGAGTATTGCTGGAAGCAAAAGTCTTCAGTTTTTACATACTTATTGATTAAGAACTAACATGAGTTTACACTGCTGTGGCTACTTTGACTATACATCCTAACTAATAGTTTAATAGTTCTCCTAATAGTTTAATTTCACTGTACTTTAAATACTTGTGAAAGTAAACAAAAATTATCTGAAATTTTGCACAAACACAAAAACAATTAAATATGTATGAACATTTTTAAAAATGGCAAGAAAACTATATTTACAAGTCCTAAAATGATACATTTAAAGGTCACATCAGTGATGCTGGATCAGTTTTCTTGAGTTTAAATACATGTGAAAGCCATTTAAGCTTTTCCTCATTTTGCTGAAGACTTCCTGGATGCCTCTCAAAGACCCCTGGGGGTCTCTGGACCCCACTTTGAATACCACCGTCCTAGAACACATTCATCAGTACAAAACACAAGGAGCAAAATTATATACTGTATGTGAATTGTAGGGAGGCAAAGATGAAAAAACCAGTCTGCACAAGTCAGCCAATTATTATTATGGCTCCAGCTCAAACTGACATTCCGCACACTGCCTCATTTACTATTGGAGGACTCGTTGCTACATAACAAAACCACAATGCACACACTCTTTCACTAGCAGTGCCTGCCAGTCATCTGAAGTGAAGGAAAGTGGGAGCCTCACTGACTTCCTGGTGCTTCTGACTGTGATGAAGTACACACACACACACACACACACACACACACACACACACACACACACGGAGTGAGAGAGAGATTCTTCCATTCTTAAATCATCCATGCCCACACAGGGCTGCCTATTCTTCTGGGGACATTTGAACCCCACAAAGCAGTAAAAACACTCTCACACACCCAGAGCAGTGAAATCCTGGCCACTCCTCTCTCTGTTTTTCCAGTTGGACAGGAAGACAGGAGGGAGGAGGAGGAGGAGGAGGAGGAGGAGGAGGAAGAAGAGGTGGAGGGAGGGAGGCAGAGGGGGCTACAATCTGTTTGGCATAAACTGTACAATGAAGTCACTGTTTAGTGGGCCAGCCCAGCCGGCTGCTCAACTGTGTGTGTGTGTGAGAGAGAGAGAGAGACAGAGAGAGAGAGTGTGTGTGTGTGTGTGTGTGTGAGTGTGTGTGTGTGTGTCCTGCTGCAAAGTTATGGGGTGTGTTGGGGAGAATACTGTGGCCTGAGACTGAGGGACAGGAGGTGGAGAATTCAAGCTTTTGGTGCTGACTCAAGAGTTTGACTAAACTACTCCACACACACACACACACACACACACACACACTCAAATACACACAGAGTGCAGGAACAGAGCAGTGTGTTTTCCAATCTCTGTTTCTGGTACCACCCTACAAAAAATCCCAGCAGCATTTTCCAGTCGATACATTCTGAAGTCATTGTAGCGGCTGTGAAGATTTATGTCTTGATATATGTATGTACGTCTTGTATGTATTGTTTTGTTCAGGCCTATTAAATAACAATATAACACAGATAAAGTAATAATTAGGGGTGGAACAATAAATCCATAATGCAATATATTGTAATACTTCCACTTGTGAGGCGTTATTGCTCGAGCTTTGCAACACTAAGATAGCATTGCTTTGACGAAACAACAAAGCTTGCTGTGATACTGTCAGATCGAAGGGTTCGCAAACCAAGCATTTTGTCAACAGTGGGCTTAGGCAGTAGTATTTATTTGGAAAATTGTTTTGACTCCTTCTGCAGAGGACTGTACCGGGTGGGCAGAGTATAGCTAAGAAATGGAAGTGCTTGGTTTGTGATAAAGTAATAAAGTAGTTCTGTCCCAGACTGAGCAGTTAGGTTGATGTAATGGTCGGTTTACAAACCCGTTTTCAGGAGAATGTTGATACTCCAAGCTTCCTGTGTAATAAAAGCAGCCTTATCTTTGTTTTCCAAAGCTGGAGTTGTCACACTACTACCTATTACCACCGAAGAGGTGAAAGCTCTGGCGGAGGTCTTGCGTTCACCCCATCCAATACGTTAAGTCAAAAAGCTCTGGACAGGTTTCCATGGTATTGAACGCTGCACACACACACACACACACACACACACACACACACACACAGAGTGATGTAGATAGGTGAGGATTCAAGTCCTGCCTCAAAGCAACTTGACTATGACTTTATATCGTGGAGTGTCACAGATACAAAGCTCTCCCTCTCTTGTTGTCACATGTCCACATTCATTGCCGTATCACGTTCCCTGACCAACAACATGCCCTGTACTTAGACACACACACACACACACACACCTGTGGTGTTATTCCACAGTGTTGCTGGATCTCGAGGTATTGCCTTACTGTTTCTAGCTACCAACAATAAACACTTCTAAAATTAACCTTCAGTATGCTGTTACACACAGACACACACACACACACACACATCCTTGAATGGCTTCCAGTTGTAGGGCCTCCCTGGAAAACATGTTGAGATTAATTGAGCTGTTATTACTTATTTTACAGTAATAGTGAATGCCAACTATTCATACATCAGGATTCCATTGATGAAATAATACTAAGCTAGAATCAGATATACACTTCAGATCTTCACTGCACAGAGAGGCGAGGCTCATCCAAAACACAGTTTTAATTTAACCAATTTTGTTTTCTGATTTATTTATTTTCTTCCTTTTTCGGGGGCAGATGGGATAATTTTATGGGATTTTCATGTCTTTTTTTTTTAATTATTTGATAATTTTGGGGTAATTTTCTGAAACAGTTGTCATATTTTCCTGCTCTTCTTTTTTTTGTAATTTTCCTCATTTTTTTTCTTTTGGCAATTTTATGGTAAACTGCTTGTATATATTTATTTATTTTACAATATTTTGGGGCTAATTCTGTGGAAATTTTCTTGGCATTTGATTGTAAAGCTATGATTTGATATATAAAGCTATTTTGAAAGAAATCAAGTGAATTTGCTTGAGTTTCAAATGGTAATAATCATAGAATATTTGTTCAGTATTGAGAATATTAGAATATTTCATTTAATATGGAATGCCTTCTTGTTGTTGAGCATACTTAAGATACTGGTTTAAAATGATTTAAGCAGTAAAATGATTTAATTACTCAAATCATCAAAAATAATCACCATAGTTAACTTATGTTGTGAAATAATGAGCATTATTAGTGTAGCCTTCATCATTTACCCCTAATTTTCCACTTAACTGACAGTGGAGCTATCATCGTGACAGGCTAACCTAAATTAAACTGCTAATGCAGTCTTAAGATTTGGTCCTCTGTCAGTCTAAAAATATGTGTCTTGGATCAGGATCTATGCATCCCAAAGGCATGATTTACCCACAGTGTGTATTAATAGCAAGTTCAAACTCGCGTTTCTTTCTTTGCTGATGAAAGCAGACCTGTTTGGTGGTCATGGTGTCTTGGTAACCGCATCTAA
Source organism: Myripristis murdjan (assembly GCF_902150065.1). NCBI lineage: Eukaryota > Metazoa > Chordata > Actinopteri > Holocentriformes > Holocentridae > Myripristis > Myripristis murdjan. Next base: position 21,030,968 of record NC_043998.1, read on the forward strand.
GAGTAGGCCTGCAGCAGTCGTAGTAGAAATAGAAGTGTGTCTCTATCAGAATACCCACACACCAACACACGTGCATTTGTCACTTGCCACTGAGTCGATCATTGCTGTGGCTGAATTCAGCCTTAATTGCTGGTTTGCTGCTCGATGACCCAGCATGCTGTCAAGGTGTTCTTAATACTCCCTGTTACCCTGTGCGAACACAAAGTCTCCGTACTCCTTCCATAGTATTTCTTTTTTACTTGTTGATAATTTGGTCCTTGATTCTAATGAAACCAACCTTCGCCAACTCTTGCGCAATTTTGAGATACAATTTGCTTTTTCTAGCACTCCTTTCCATCTTCTTAGTTTGTCCTTCAATTATGTCATCTCTATTTTTCCCTATACAATAAGACATCCACTCTTATTGTTGTCATGGTTCCCACTTCAGGTCCTACTGCTTTTTGATTTCAGCGGGGAACCAGCTTTTGGGGCTTTCACACCAATTTCTTTTTGGTCAAAATGCTTAGACCAGTGCAAAAATATGTTCGGGAGCTGGAACAGAACCAGTTCCTTGTTGGTTGCAAAGGCCTTTATGGAAGAACATTGTCCCCTCTGTTGTACAAAATTCTTTCTGCCGGACAAGGCTGGATTTCATTTCCTGAGAAGTTACTATTTTGTAGAAGCAAGGGTGTCATCCAGAAGCAACCAGATGTAGCCTACATCAGGCGAGGGGTTCTACTTAGCTACACAGAGAATGGAAACAATGGAAAGGAGTATATTATTTTGCTGTGGTCCAGATCTTAAAAAAATATTATAATAGTGTTTGTACTCCAGTAGGTTTTGTAATATACTATTTATAGTCAAAGGTATAATGCAGGTTTTGCAATTTCTTAAGTGTTTTTTTAATAGGTCCTATTTTTTCACAAGGAAATGGCCAGACATTTTTTACACTGTGCATCACCTCCAGGATGAATCTAGAACAGGGGTAGTAGTACAACATGCCTCCTGTGTGCCTCACCGAACACATTTTGGCTTCATGTCCTGCTGTCCTCCTTAGTCTGCCCAGTTATAGTTTCTCAACTTTAATTAGCTGTATTCAGTCAGAACTAGGCTAGTTTTGACAGCTGTGTATTTTCTAATATATTTTGGCTGTTTAGATTTATGTTTATAACTGAAACTTTATCAACAGAAAAGTAGGAAAAAGGTGTCAATAATGCCCATACTTTTTGATTGGCAAGTGATCTCTAGCAAGTGAAGGGCAGATTCTTGAGAATGAGAATCTTGCAGATACCTTGAAGCTCCAGAAAAGGTATTAAATTTGTAACAAGAGCAGACAGTTGTTCGTGGTGACCTCTCAAGCCCTGCATTACAGTGTGCTATTTTGAGCCTGTCTGTATGCTGGAGCAGCTTGGTGTCATCCAGAGCTGAGGCTGGGAACCAGGCTGGGAAACTAGAGCACTGCAGCAGGATGGAGCAGAGAGAGAAGAGAGATGAGACAGATGGGAAGGTGAAATGAAAGGCGTAACCTCATCAAGTCAGCTGTCCTGCTTCCCCGCTGAGTCTCAGCCTCTCTCTCTCTCTCTCTCTCTCTCTCTCTCTCTCTCTCCCTCTCTCTCTCTCTCTCTCTCTCTCTCTCTCTCTCCCTCTCTCTCTCTCTCCCTCTCTCTCTGTTGGCAAAAGGGAAATGTGCCTATGTAGGGCAATCTGTTGTGAGTTTGAGTCCTAATTTATATTTGTTTGCTGACATTTATTAAAAATCAGATGTGGTCCAGTGAGTGTGGTGTTCTCTGATATAATCGAGGAGATATGAAGAGTTCCAGTTTTCTTTTGTTGTTGTTGTTTTTCAAACAATTTTTGGTACTTTTATGCTAATTATCTTAATTAATTGTAATTTTATATTAAATATAATTTTCATGTACTCACTTTACAGATTTTTGCTCATTTTCTGGTAATTTGGTAATCTGTAATCTCTTTGTTACATTTTTTTAAAAATATGTGGCAATTGTATGGTAATTTCCCCACAATTTTTCTTTATTTTACCATTTTTTACCATATTGTGGTAACTTTTTTTTTAAATAAAGTAAATTTGCTCAGGTTTCAAAGGGTTTAGATGTTTGAACTAGAACTGTTCTGTTCTGTATCTTGATACTATTGTTATTGTGAGTAAAATATTAATATTAATATTAATAATAGTATCATATTTGCGAGTTAACCAGTGATCCCCATGTTCAGTATGAGTAGAGGAGGGAAAGAGGGAAGGGAACTATGAAGGAAAATAAATGGCATGTAGGAATAAGGGATTTCTGGCAAAGTGTTCAACCACCAAGATTCAAACCACCATAAACACACCAACACACACAGTGTGGAAAGTCCCAGGCAGGCACTGTTGTTAAACTGATTGACGATTAGAGCGAGAAACATTGCATCCACTTTGCCCTCTGTGGAGGCGTGAGTGCGCTTGTGTGTCAGGCCTGTGTTTATTTGGCTGCATTTTTATGTGATGATGACAGATTAAAATTATATGTGAGCTCAGACAACTGGAAACATACCAGTCTCTTCTAGTCACTACTGATAGTAATGACAATTACTAACAAATTTACTGCATACATACATACCAGTTAATAACAATTCTTATATTGGTTGATGTCTGTGCAGTTTTGTACACTAAATGTTTTCAAACCAAGTAATTAACCCTCTCCGTATTATTAGAATTGATTGGTTGAGTTTTTCAAGATTGACATTTTACACAGGGCTTTGATATAGTTTGTGTCTGAAAAGAGTGAGCGTGACAGAGAATGGAGCTAGCAGATGCCTGATGCAAGCTGGTAATGCTTCAACTGCATGGAGTTTCCTGTTGGCTTTCTCTTCAGTTGTAAAGCAGCACTACTCACTTCCTCTGGGTACAGGAAGTGTCTTCATGTCCACTTCCTCCCACAAGTACAAGAAAACTTTTTTTTTTTTTTTTTTTTTTTTACTGTTAACCGCAGTGGGTGGTAAATTTCACAGTTCTCCAGACTATTTTAGCAGCCAACAAGATGTTAAGAATAGAAAATAGCAGTTTTCAGATGCAGAGTGGGGAACATTTTTTCTTTGCTTTTACTTCCTCTATTTATTTCACCCATCGTTTATGTTGTCTGTAATTTGTGGCTCTATACAGTGATGCACCACATGTTGGTGATTTTTTTTCCTTTTTTTCTTGTTTGTTCTTCCAGCCAAGAAGGCAACACTCAAGATACAATTTTCTGAATTTATTAGACTGTTCTGCTTCTACTGCTTGGTCATCATATCCACATTACTACAGTAATGACTCTCTTCTGTGTAATTATCTCATGAAAGCACCAATAGTCATCCCTACAGTGCCGTGACAGTATAAATGTAATTTTTTTGAAATCCGTTTAAGTAGTTTTATGACTCTGACTTCTCACCTGAAGGCTGACTGCACCCAGGGAGGAAAAAATGTTTTCAAATGCATATTTTACTTTTTTACTTGAATATTAGTCAGCTGAACATGTGTAACATATAAATTATAATTCAAACAAGTGGCTGTATTTGTATATGTACCCTACTTAATTCTGATAAGATGAAGGGAATTTTCACCCGCGGCGCTTCGTCTTAAAGAGACCTCAAAACAGACTTATAGTGGAACTGATAAACTCATAACACACACACACACACACACACACACACACACACACCAGATAAGTCTGCTAAGGATGTGCTGATTGTGGTTTGGTTTTCCCCTCCCTGTTTTCTCCCTTGTCATACTTCTGTTGGCATTGCAAATGCTAGTATTGTTTCTGCGTGCGTGCGTGCATGCGTGTGTGTGTGTGTGCGTGTGTCCTGCTGCATAATCATGGGGTGTGTTGAGGGGGATACTATGGCCTGAGACTGAGGGACAGGTGTGTTTTGAAGGTGATTTCTGATGCTTTTTCTTGATGTGAGAGCACTCATGAAGGAGATCCAAATCTTTTTTTCTGGTGAAAGACAAGCATCTGTTCTTCTTGCCTCTGCAATGTTTTCCAGCTTATGCTTTCAAGTGTTTTTGCATAAAGTGTGTTTGTGCGTGTGTGTGTCTGTCTCTCTTCCTGTGTGTTTGTTGAGGCACAGGGTTACTGTGTGATGTGTTATAGACATTGTTTTGTACCCTGTAAACTCCAGCTGAACTTTGTATGGTTCACATCACCACCCCTGTCTGTGCTGTACTGTTCCTGAACACTTCTCTTTTGCATCAGGGGTAGTGTTTTTGCACCCTTTTGACCAGTTATGACATTACCTGACGTTTATTGCAGAGTTGAAATCAGAAGAAATAGCCTTCAGTATGTGTTGCACTATTGATTATCTCTGGTTGTGCTGGAGAAACTCTACTTCATACACTGCTGCTCAGCATCACAAACAGAAACAGCAGGCTCTGAAACCATACTGTGTGTTTATATAGGTGTGTGTGGGTCTTTTTCTCAGACTTCTCAAATAACCTCATACATAATCTGGGGCCTCAATTATGTGTTGTGCCAACTTTCTCCATTTGAATATATTAGTTTAATTTATCAGACGAGTTTCATTTGCGAACATCCGAGTCCTGCACCTGGAGTGAATTACAAGATCTGTAGGGCATGCAGTCAGTGGTAGGATATATAATACTGTGTGTGTGTGTGTGTGTGTGTGTGTGTGTGTGTGTGTGTGTGTATACACGTACATACACATACATACATACATATATGTATACACACACATACACACTCATATATATATACTTACATACATATATATATATATATATATATATATATATATATATATATATATACATATATGTATATACACACATACATGTACATGACTTCGGCACGGGAGACTGGTCACACTAGTTGATGGATTACAAAATGTTGTGCTACCCAAATGAAGTTACATATTTTTAGAGTTGAGAGGATGTGTGTTTACCTGCCTTAGTGGCTGATACAGACTGACAACAACAAACGTTCCACCATGGTTTGTAGTCAAGAGGTTTTCTCACTAGCTTGTGTCAGCTTTTCCAGGACAGCAACCCTGTGTGCTCCATAACGTCCATTATCCTTAAAGTGCGTTTGTGTCCAGTGCATTTGGTACTGATGTGTCTGTTTTCTCTTTGTGTGTTTCAGGATGAGGTGGACAGCCAGAGCCCAATACTAAGAGATAACCCTCAACTGCATGAAGAAGTGAAGGGCTGGCTCAAAGACCAGAAGGTCCAAGAGATTTTTATGCAAGGTGAGGTGTTCTGTTCCACTCTGTACAGTGTCTGGACAAAGTCAGGTAAACCATCCACTAAGTGAATGTGGAATCTGTTTGTCAGAAGTGGGGTTCGAGCCTACATCTCTGTTCAGAGACCACAAACCCTGCTGTGCATACACACCACAAGCAACTTTTTGGGCGGTCAGCAATTGCATCTGTTTAGTGTTACATAGTTTTGAACAGCCAAATCATGATGTTTTCATTACTTATTATTGTTTTATTGCTTATTGTTTTATGATGATCTGCATTAGTCTTCCCGGGCTCTTCACTGAAAGCAAAAATAGTTACAAATACACAAAAATACATTTACACTAGTGCAGAAACAATTAGTTTTTTCAGATAGGTTATCAGTTTACTTGCATTTCTTCATTTCATATCATAATACATGAATACTTGGGGATTTGTTTGGGGCTACTTATCAGACTAAGAAAGCAATTTTAAAATATTGCTTTTGGCAATGTTTGGTAATTTGGTCAATTTGTAACATTTTATACACAAAATGATTAGTATATTAATTGAAGAAATAATAGACAAATTCATTTACAGTTAATAATCGTTAGTTGCAGCCCTAAGATAAACAAAGATTAATACAATGCAAAAAAAAGATACAGTGAATCAATAAATCAAAGCATTATTTAAATAAATGTCAAAGGACCATTGTCTGGCATTATCTCTCATACTGTGGCTTCGTTTTGATTAGTCAGCATAACCAGTTAGCTAATGCTAATTAGGTATCATTCATTGAAAAGGAAGTAAAAAAAAAAAAAAAAAGAAGGAAACTAGAGCTTTCCATCAACCCCAGTGATGGAAGCAAGCATTCTCCAAGCATTGTGTTTGGAGGTTTATCCCAGTAGCCTTTCAAGTTTTGAATGGCTTCTCATCCACTTTGCACTTGACAGGCAGAAATTATTTTCAATGAAATGAAATCACATTAGGGTGCAGAATTCAAGTTCCAAGTTCATATTCCATTACCTAGAACCAGGAAAGACTGGACTAGACAAGAACATCAGTACATCAGATCACAGGAATTTGTTGTGTCCTCTGCACAGTCAAATGATACTCACTGATATGATGAGATCAGACGCCGATTAGTTGGAAATCTAATGAGTTGGAAAGGGGCAAAGTGATGAGTTTGTTACATTGTCAGCTCATTGAGATGTTAAGAGCTTTGCATGTATGAGGAATTGAAGAGTTTTATTCCAAAAAACAATACAGTACGTATCCCTTTTGTAATATGACCCTCATGTTTCCTGAAGTGGATTTAGTGTGCACAAGCTCAACCCCTTTCTTCCATCTACCCCTCTTTTTTTGCTTATTTCTCTCTTTCCCCATCACTCTGTCTCTCTGTATGTCTTCCACTAAATCCAGGTCCCTATTCATTGAATGGCTACCGTGTGCGGGTGTACAGACAGGACTCGGCCACCCAGTGGTTCACTGGCATCATTACACACCACGACCTCTTCAGTCGAAACATGGTCGTTATGAATGACCAGGTATACATCCATAAACACGCACACATGCAACACTTTTGTCACTTAGATCTTACGTAGGGCACAACTCATAAGGATGTGGACTTACAATGAAGTACCATCAGAAATGTTGCCATAGCTGCTATAGGTTTAAGCTATTTGTGTTTAAGTAATATAGCAGCTGTTTTATTGAAGCGTGTTTTCTTTGGCAGTAGTAACTTATGTTTGATTGTGAAACGGTTGGATTAATCCTGACAAAACCCAAAAACCCACCAGAAACTGTGAATGTCGCCACATTGCCTGCAGCCATCAGCTTCAGTTAAAGCTTCTCTGAAACTACACATTCAGCAGATAAACATATCGAAATTGCAGGTCAGTTGCATCAGTGCAACATACAAAAGTATTCAGTTTAAAAAGCACTAAAATCCCTCTCTCCAAACCCCCAAAGAAAAAGCTTTGTACATCAGCAGTGCAGCGACGGAAACAGTTCATTCAGTGCTTACCTTGGAGTTGAGAGTCTGCACTTTCACCACATTTTCAAACTGAGGAACATTTTCCTCTTCTTTTTTGGTTTCTATAATCCACCAGGGGCTGACAAGTTGACATTGGCTCAGGGCATAGCATACGTTGTGCTGATGGGCTGAAACTTGGAACTGAGTGTGTTGCCCCACCTAATCCAGAGACACCTTGTACTTATGATGCTACATTTAGCATTTAGAAACACCATCTTACCAATGTCACATTAATCGTGATACCTTAGTACAGCTACTGTAAACCATAAAATGAGATGAGGGTGGTGATAAGTGGTAGTCACTCATGCAGGTGGAATTGTATGTTTCTCCAAATAAAGATCACGTTTCCCATAAATCCTTCTGCAGTAATAAAAGATCTTTGCCCCTTTGGTTTAGGTTTACCTGTCTGTACTAAGGAGGATAAACATGTTTCCACTTGCCTTTCACCCTTTCGACCATCTACAATTGCCAGAGTCTCTAAAAATTGTTTGTACTTGAAGAACAGTGCCCTCTTCCTGTTTTGGGACATAAAAGCCACCTGGCAAATTTCCCTCCAAACTGTGTCACACAATGTACGATGCGGTACGAGGCCAACAGAGGCAGCCAGTGGTCTCATTTTTATTTCTGCTAATGTCACAAAATGAACATGAAAACACACATGATAATATGATAACACATGGCAGTCTGATCTCAATTTTTTTTTTTTTTTAACCATTTTTTGTATTTTTTTGTAATGTTTTGCTAATTATGTGGGGATTTTCTTATAACTTTTTTTTTTTTTTTTTTTTTTGTTTTTGCTAATTTTTACTACTTACCACTGCTAATCACTTTTTCCCATGCTTTTGAAGAAATCAAGTGAATTAGCTCAGGTTTCAAAGGGTTGAAGTCAGGTGTATATGAGGTCTAGAGGATGCAGTGCACAGCCAGACAGTGCAAAGTGTGTGTGGTATGTGTTCAGGTGCTAGAGCCTCAAAACGTGGACCCGTCCATGGTCCAGATGACGTTTCTGGACGACGTGGTTCACTCCCTGCTGAAAGGAGAAAACATCGGCATCACCTCCAGACGAAGGTCACGATCAAGTCAGAACAACAACACTGCCCATGTGAGTACGCTCACACACACACACACACACACACACACACACACACATGCACACAGAAACATCATATGAGTGCCTCCACCAGACTAGACACATCAAGATTTCTTTCAAAAAGTCCTGTGTTCAAGTAACAGAAGTAATGGGAATTAGAAGAGTAACTGAAATGTGATTACTGAAAAATGAAATGTTCCTGACTGGGGAAAGTAATCTAATTACTCCCAGCACTGATCTTGCTATATATTGTTAAGAAATCATACATATTGTCACAGAAGATTTTGTGCATATGGCACAGTCTTAAGACACATATGCAAAGAAACACACATTCATATTCATTTGCACCAACACTTACTGAGGAATATGTACATGATCACACAGTCCGATAATCACACACAATAAAATGCACTGACATACATATATGCATGCACATTAGCAAACATACATGGTTGCAAGTGGGAGGACATACAAATTAATGGAGCGCACAAATAATCACATAAATGCCGGAGCCAACCCCAGCCAATGTGTGGCCTTAGTTGCTGTGTTGCTATTGTACCTGTGCTTTATGTTCTCTGGGTTTCTGTTGCCATCCATTCACTGTACCTCTACATTGTCCTCATCTAGTCTGTGTGTTTGTCTGTTCCAGAGACATCGGTCAACATAGCTTCTCTAATCCTGCCCAACCCTTGTTTCAAATACTCCCAAATCAGGGAAATGCTGCTGTAATTTTAACAAATTTAAAAAAAAAAAGAGACAATCATTTTAAATTCCTCATCGAACTCCTGCCTGTTTGACCCATGTCTGCTGTCTCATTTTTTCCGCTTCCTCTCTGAGTTTGTTGATAGAGCTAGCTTCAAAGTAAAGTTCCTATGTGCTTTTTAGTTTGCTTTACTACTAAACTCCACACACGCACACACACACACACACACACACACTAAACATCCTGTAGTGTTGTAGACCAATGAGCTTCTCTCATATGATGGCACGGCACAACTCAGCGGATGTTTGAGGATCTGTTAGCATGCCTCCCCAGGGAGGGTTTGGCTTTATTGAGTGAGGGATGCACAGTGGCACTTGTGGAAGGAGCTCATCGGTTAGTCAGTCAATCCATTCAGTCAGCCAGTCACTGCTGGTCCCGTAGTCATTAACAAAATCTCTCCTTGTCCCATATTTTCTTTTCTTTTCTTTTTTTTTTTTTAATTTCATTTCATTTTGTTGTTTTTCTTTTTTGTTTTGTTTTTGTTTTTTGTTTTTTTTCTTGTTTCTTGTTGTTGTTGTTGACACATTAAAGACGGCAGGAGGGAGACCCGGCGGGACCACTGGCAACACTCAGGTACCCCCTCCCCAACCCCAAAACCCTCCAGACCCACACCACCTAAAACTGTAAAGACGTAGGAAGGGGAAAACGTGTGTACTTGAATATGAATTCAAATCTGAAAAACATGAGCCGTGCTTGATTTAACTGAATGCCCCCTTGATATTTTGAATTGTCATTGTATCCTACTGCACCAGGCCTTTAACCTCACACTGTGGTGTCAAAGTGTCTGTACTGGCACTTGCAGAAGCTGAATCACAGAAGTTGGAGACAGCTTGTGGTAAACCCCATCATCCTCTCATGTGGGTGGTGTTGTTGGTTGTAGCGTTTCTCAAAGTCAGGACCACATTTTGTATAAATCCTTCTGCTTCCTCTCACAAAAGGATCTTTGCTTCTTTGGTTAAAAGTTATTTGTCTGTACTGAGGAGGATAAACATGCTGGAAACAGGGGTGGAAGTAACTAATTACATTTTCTCATGTTATTGTAATTGCAGAAGCGGAATCACAGCAGCTAGCTTGAAGGAATAATAACCATGTTTACAAGCTGATTTAAAGCTACCCAAGGCAAAACTATTTAAGGGTGTCTTTTCTCCACTAATTGAGACACTGTGGATCCAAATTAAATTCTGTTGTTAGTATGGAAATTCATGGGAAATCTTCTCCACACAGGAAGTGACCAAGGCAAACTTACAGAATAACTCCACTTTCTGGATTAGCTCTCATTATGGGAAAACTGTAAGTTTCCATAGTCTATATGTGCAAATCCATTTTTTGTTGGTACAGCATAACCAGAGAAAAACTATATAAACTGACTGCATTTGTTTCTACTGACAACACCCAGCATGCATTGCACATCTTGTGACTCATACTGTTTCATAGTATCAAGTGAAAATGGCATTACTGTCACTGATAAATCATAAAAAAAAAAAATCATACCAAACATACCAAAGTGTCTGTTAAGCAGCAGACCTTTTACTTCTCTTGTCCTATCCTTTGCTATAAAACACCATAACACTGGCCAGGCTGGAAAACATGAGGATGTTGTGTGCAGTTCACTGATGTCACCTTACATGATTTATGGCAAATGAAGTCCTCCAAAGTCAGAGTTACCTGTCAGTGACACCTGGGGCTGTTGATATGTGAAGTTGCCTAGTGCAGCTGTAAGGGTCAATGACAAATGCAGAATGTTAGCCTGTACTGTGATCAGCCTCGAGCACAAAAAACAGCTTTGGGAGGCTGCAAGTTGAGCAATAATTCAAGCACTACTCAGGTCTTCAGTTATTTAAAGCATATTCAATTACTGTTTTGCTCTGGAATGTGTAACCACCCTCCCTTTTAAAGAAAATATTTCACTTTGGTAAAACATTTTTATTTTTTAGCATTTTCACTTTGACATGAACAGTTACCCTTTTTCAACAGTTTCACCCTTAGGAATATGTGTTCATTACCTCGTATCAGTCTTAATTTATGCAGGCAAAAATGTAAAACACAGAAAACTTTTACCTCATCTTTACATTTTTATGCCTAAAAACTAAAAGTGAGATTCTCACATTAACAGATTCAAGACTAATCAGTCATTTTGCTGCAGGTACTTAAAACAGTCAGAACTGGTTTCTGACTGTTTATAGATTCACACTGAGAATGGTTACAGATGTCATACCAAAGTGAAATGGCAATTTAAATGCTGGGTTGCCTCACAAAAGCATAGCTCCCTCTAAACCCTCTGACATTTAACATTACAACACCCCATGCTGCATAGGACTGTATTCAGAAATTTACAGTAGTCTAGTACAAGCTGCAGTTCATTAAAGTTTCATAGTTTAAACCTAGTCCACTGTATGGCCATTGGAATGCAGAAAACACAGGGCCATGTGAATTTATATGTAATATCGGAAATTACTATAATACCTGCGACGCCGAAATTTCTGGAGAAATGCTTTTGGCATGCCTTTACAAATCCTTGTACATTTTTGGTCATGTATGGTTCCCTTTTACAATGTGGTTGCACTAACAACAGCAGCATATTTGTTACTGCAAGATGCTTTGGATAAAAATATCTACTAAATATCAAATTACATGTAAAAGACACACAAATAATATGTAAAAGGCACAGCATTGGGCCTATTCTTCTGAGAAAAGGTTTGTTTGACTCTCAACTCTAGTTTCCAAAAAAGATTGATGATTTTCCTATCAAACATATATAGCAGCTCTCCTTTGCAGCATGGCTGAATAGCAGCAACCCTCTAAATACAGGACTTGTCTTTGATAAGACAAGATGTGAAAACATGAATAAAATATCTTGCATACACTATAACATGCCATAGGAACTCTTCTTTTAAGCTGCGTTAACAATTAAAACCTGTCACTGTAATGACAGCTATAGAAATGTGGTCTGAGTTTAAGTGTTTTTCTTTGTTTTCAGCCGTTGAGTCATTTGTGGATGTATTGGTGTATTTTGCATATTTTACTCAGTGAATACAGAAAAACTGTTGGAATTGGGTCATTTTCTGTCGAGGCAACTTTGTCACTATACATTGTGCATCCTGCTAGTGTTGGTGCTGTGAACACTCGCAGGTAATTTATCTGTGGAACCACCCATGCTAAGAATGTATATACTCATGCTACTGTTTGAATAAGTGTTCCTCAGATGTTAATCAGTGCTGGGACACCCAACACATGTGTTTTGTACTTTAGCTTCTGAATGTTGATGAAACTGACTCAAATGAACCACACACACTTCCATTCTGCCTCCACCTACCACCACTAATGTGTTGTCCTATTTCTGCATCTGTATGATTTTATGCATGTATTTTTTTTTCTGCGTGTGTGCATATGTATACATGTTCCTCTATTTTTTGCAGGGTCACTACACACGAGCCCAGGCCAACAGCCCCCGCCCCGTCATGACCTCATCAGGTCCCAACCCAAAAGGCTCCCAGGGAACTTCAGCCACCCAGCAGCAGAGCCAATCCCAGCAGAGCCAGCAACCAGCAAGCCAATCGCACCACTCGCCTGGAAGCGGCGTGCGGGAGCAAAGGGAGCAGCGCAGCTCTCGTTCCTCTAGAAGAAAAGGATCAGACAGCAGTGTTCCGGAGGAAGACAAGGAGAGGAGGGAAGAGACCGCAGTGAGAGGTGAGAACAGTCATACAGAGCGCAGGATATGCTCAAGTCATTCAAAAGTCTGGAGAAGACGTCCTAAACCTTACAAATGCAAGGCTTTAAAGTATTGGCATTCTCTTATGTTTTCACCATGTTATTGTTTATTTATCAGTGTCTTTGTTGATTGAGATAGCAGAACAGATAGGACAACAGCCTATCAAGCTAGCTTTGAAACCGTAATATTGGTATTTTAAAGGCTCCCTGCGGTGATTTCACAACCATTTTCAACATTGTTCTTTAAACAGTTCATGACAGAAAGTGATGTATGATTATCTCACCAATCACAACAAGTCTCAGATTTGTTGTTCCAGTTGCGTGTTCTTTGTTGTTGCTCCCCTTTTGCCAGGAAAACTGATTATGTACTTGCAAGATGTGTTGAATTAGTGTAGTAAATAGCTTCAATTCGATCAAGGTTGTTGGTGGAGATGGAACCAAACACCACCGAACTATTTAAAGGAAGAGTTTTTAAAAGTACTGAGGTCATTAAATCACTGGAGAGGGGCCTTTTAAAAACAATGAAAACAACTAAATGTTGGAAAGCATCATTCCTGGGACCCACGAATCACATGTTCACTTTGAGAAAATGTAGTGATTCAGTGGATGTGGTGCTGCCCAGGCCAGTCAGCGCCATCGTAAGGCAGGAGAAATGTTAGTGAGATATATGTTAACTAATACTGGCTAACAACATGAGAAAATGGATGATTAAGTTATAGATACTACTGTGGACGTTTTTAAATAAAGTTTTTAATAAGATTTCATTTATCAACTAGCACTGTTCAGTTCAGTCTCAATATCATACTAGAATAAGATAAGAATGATTGTAATCTACCATGTATGTTTCTCCATAATCAAGTAACTGTTTGCTTTTTTGCTCAGTCTCATTTTCTTGTCTTTGGCTTTCCATCCAGACTCCAAGTCAAAGGCCAAGCAGGCAGTGAACAAACGCAGGAAGGCCGAGGAGGATGAGAAGAAGGCAGGTCTAAAGAGGCTTAAGACAGATATAACGTCTGACCTATCAGAGAGCAGTGACTCGGAAAACACACACAACAAACGGACTGCACACTCCTCATGCTCCTCCTCTTCCTCGTCCTCGTCCTCGTCCTCCTCTTCCTCATCCTCTTCCTCCTCTTCGGAACCCAATTCTGAGAATGAGCTGAAAACTCGTGTCAGCGAGTTGAAGCCAGGCAGCACTTCAAAGATGGAGGAAGACGAGAAGCCGATGGCGCTGATACAGGGTAGCAAACTGGATGATTCCTCGTCTGTCATCGGTCGGATGTCCCCGTGGGCGGAGCTTCAAGCAGCGGATGAAAGCAAGAAGGGCATCGTCAAGGAAACAGGCACTGCCATAACAAAGGAGGAAGAGGAACTGGCAGCAGTAACACAGATCACCCGGTCTCCACGGCAACAAGTGCCCCTGATGACTGACTCCAGCCAAGGCTGCATCATGGAGAGCAGCAAGAACACTGTGAAGGGTACAATTGGTATATCTTATGTGTCTCCTTTGCAATGAATTTGAATGTTTACCCCATTTTATGCAATTTCCTCACATTTTACAATGCAACAAACATTTTGCAAATCATCTGGGCTTGCCAAAGATATCACAACAAACACTCAAATTTGAGTTTTTTTGTCGAAACACTCACCACATAGTGTTTTGCTTTTGTGGCCAACAAAGTCATCACCGTTCATAAACCATTGAACTAATAATTTGCTGTGTTAAGCAAAACATTTTGTCTGGGACTATTTTAAGTCAGAGAGACCATTTAAAAAAGCAGCTGGAAGCACAGCTGGACGGATGTCCAAACTACGAGGAAACATTCTGTAGAAAGTGAAATCATTGTCTTCTCTATGGACCTCTTTGTCATCAAACTTGCAATCCAACATAATTGCCAAAGTTTACTGTCCCCTGCAGTCGAATAATTCAGAGGTCAAAGGGGAGCTGTGTATTTCCGTACATTCAAAATGTAGGAGAACAGATGAGTGAGTTGGCCACTAGCTTTAAAATCGAGCCCACAACAAACATTTTTATATGAGTGCATATCCGTCAACATACACCAACACTGATAGTATACCGATACATTTGTGATAGGCCAATATCAGACGATAATATCGGCACAATAGTGAGTTTCTGTAGCCCGTCCAGTCAGACAGTCATCACTGGACAAGACACAGGTACCTAGCTCTGTGTATTCAAATGTAACACAACACTGCTAAAGTAAAATGGAAAGTGCGGCTATAATAATTAAGTCAAATCAAATGTAAAAAATGTGACAGTAACGTACATGAAACTTTGAACTTTGTAGCCGTAGTTAGCCTTATTAAGGTTGTAGTTACTTGGGGATGCGCCCGTCAAGCATGCACACCATGGGAGTCTGATAAAGGTTGGCAGATCTACGGCTGCCTCCTTTGCGAAGTAATTAGCTGAAACATGAAGAATGCACCTTTTGTACATATTATACTAAACATGCAAAATCACTGGAGCGATCCTTTAAGTTCTCAGTGTTCATAAAAGCATGTTTTTTTTTTTTAATACAATCATTTTCCATCATTTCTTTTTAGCCTCGTCCCGATCCCAGACGCCATTGTCGTCCCACCTCCACAGCAGTGGTGTGATCGACATCACCGAGGACGCTCAGGCCACGGTGCATCGGGAGAGCTCAGAGGCTGTTTCGGCACTGCTGGCTTCCCAGAAGGCGGAGTCCACAGCCTTGTCACCCTACCTCCCCCTCAACCCCTCCCCCGTCTCCTCGCCTCCCGTCCCGCCCTCTCCTTCGCCGTCAGAGGGGGGTCGCAGGACAGATATTGAACCTACCATGCAGCAGCAGCAGCAGCAGCAGCAGGGCATCATGGGAGGTGGCATGACGGCGGCCAGGAGCCTCAGTAACAAAATAGAATTTGCCCACTCTGAGGTCATCAGGTAGGATGACTGGATTTTTAGACAGCATGTTTGCTTAGTTAGCATGTTTGCATACATTTTTTCCTTCCTTTACTGTGTTTCAGTGTTTTGTTCTCCTCTAAAGTCCTTGATATGTTTGCATCAAAATTATGAGGGTCATGAGATTGTATTTTCTCCCAGGATTTCTGCTGTTCATTGAATTCTTGGAATATCATGGGATTTGAGAGGCAGAGAATGTCAGGGTACTTGATTAATACTCGGAGGAGGTCAGGGAGTGTCCGAATTTCACAGATGGGTCACTTAACAATATAGCAGCATGTATTTGTAATCTTGTTCAACGTTCATTACCGTAAGTGGTTTCTAGGCCAACTGAAGTGGAAACGAGACTAAAAAACATTTACCAAAACCGCAAGGAAAACATGTTTAGGTCATCGAACTTTACTGAAAGCCGTGGGAAAGTTATTGAATTTCATATTGTAACCATGGTGCAAACCCTGTTTTTAAGATGAGCAGTGATGGTTGTGTAAACATGGTTCATCTGTGATGTAAAAAAAAAAAAAAAAAAAACTATTGCAGTGTTGGACACACAGGTAGACACTGAACCCCTACCAGTGTATTTATTGTTAGTCATCCTGGATAAGACAATCAGCTAAATGCCAAAACATAACTGTGATTATTGCAGTTTCATTGCAGTGAAAATGGTAAAACAGACAGTAAAGTTTTGATTTTTCTTGTACATACATAAATTACCATTTCTTATTTCCTTGTTTCCAGGCCTGTGACATCGGTGTCTGAAAATGCAGTATTAGTGGAGAAAGAAAAAACTGCCCCTCATCATCATCACCTTCATCATCATCAACAGCCACATCATCAACCACACACACAACAGCTACAACAGCAACAACAACACTACACATCCATCCTGCCCTGCATCAAGAGCCCACCTTCGTCAGAAGACATGAGAAAACAACAGCAACAACAAGCGCCCCTCCACAAGATGAACACAAACGCTCCTCCAGAACTGTCCAAACCCAAAATAAGCCCCAGCCCAATCCCAGCTCAGCTCGACTCCCCCAAACACAAACCCCAGCATGCCCACAACCCTCAGAGCCACCCGTACCCCAACACAAACCCAGTTGATCTCCTGAAGGCTAAGCCCCACCCGGGCCTGCTGGATGTCTCTAAACCGAAACCCAACACTTCTCCGGAGGTTTCTAAACATAAAATACCAAGGTACTCGGATACCTCTCCTCCTCCTCCGGCAGGGCGTTTGACCACCAAAGTGGAAACAACAGAAGCCCCCCGGTCTGGTTTCAAGCCAGTCCCAGCCCGGTCGGAGTCCGGCAGCGGCGGTTCAGCCGGCAGCAGCACCAAGAGCCCGCTCATCATCGATAAGAACGAAACCTTCACTGTCTACCGGGACCCAGCGCTGGTCCGATCTGATGCCGAAAACTCCGTCGCCTGCGCTGCAACAGTCTCCTCCAATCATGTGGCCGCATACCTCCACCCCCACCTGCACCCCCTCCATTCCCCCTCCCCCCATGCCCCCTGTCTCACCCCGTCCTCCCATCCCCATGCAGCCTCGCACCTCCTTGCCCCCCCTCCCACCTCTGCCCTTCCTCACTCGCACCTTTTGTCCCACGGGGTGCTCCCAGCCATGCCACCCCCTCCCACAGCATCTCTCCTGGGCGGTCACCCGCGGCTGGACTCTCCTGGCGGGCTGGGTCACCTCGCCCTCGCTCACCCAGCAGCCGCGCACCAGCAGCAGTTCCTGCAGGTCTGAACCCAGGCTCATACAAACCATATGAAACTACATTAGCCAGGGCAGAAATCCAGCTGAAGATTTATTTTTTTCCCTTTTGAACCTGACTTAAAAAAAAAAAAAATTCAAATGTTTTACCAATGTATAGGTAATTTTTTGTTAATTTGCCCCTATTTCCCATGTTTTCACTGGTAATTATTTGATAATTTTCGTTTTTTTTCTAATTTGCACCTATGTTCCTGGTATTTTTATGCGAATTTGTTAATTGGGTTTTTTCCCATCTATTTGAAAGAAATTAAGTGAATTGTCTCAGGTTTACAGGGTTAAATTGTTTTGATGTCATACTTGAACACTGACAAATTGTGGTGAGTTTAAATCAGAAAGAGGAAAATGTTAAAATGATCCCTAAAATTTTCTGCATTGCAAGAATTTCTAGAGAATTAAATTACAGTGAAATGAAACTATTCTGCATTTTGCTGTGGACCTCCTGAAAGACCCTCAAGGATCTCCAATTGGAATACCACTGTACTAAACAGCAATAGTGAGCACTCAGTCAAATGCTTTGCATTTGTCATGAAAGACATTAAACTGAGAATTTGCTTTTGTTTTCAGGGCCAGGGCCCCCCTCCACCTCCTCTGCTAGCACAGGCCCACAGTGGGGCAGCAGGGCTGGGCCTGTATCCTATCCTGTGGCAGTACCCGAACGGTACGCCCACCTCCTACCCCCCAGGGCTCAACCTGCCTCCCACTGCCAAGTGGGTTCACCCCGAAAACCCTGCCACCGTTAACTCAGAGGCCTCGCTCAGGAGGGTAGGTTGATGTGTGGGTCTGGCTGCGTGTGTGCTTTGTTTATGCATGCCAGTGTATCTAAACATGGTGTGGACTGTTTTTCAGTACTGCATATCCTGCATATTTATGGATTATTCCAGAACATTATCATCAGTACAATTTGCATCCTTTGTGCTTAAGAAAACACTGGTGGACCTCATGTCTTTCAACAGTTAACATTGTTGGTGTCTTTGTGTCTAGGTGGCCTAGTTATAGTTTCACAGCTCTAATTAGCTATGTTCAGTCAGAAACTGGTCAGAATCCTCTGTATGTTCTAGATCTTGAATGTGAAATTAAGTTATTACTGGATACTAGGTGTGCAATGATACACAAAAATCACGGTTCGCTACGTACCTCGGTTTTGAGATCTCGGTTTGGTACATTTTCAGTACAGTATGGAAACAAAATGCAAAATGCACTCGGATGACACCGTTTCAAATGAAATAGCATGTTTGTCATGTTGCCATGAACGTGCCTCATCTCAGCTGAGCAATGTCGGCACACTGCCTTCATTTTGTCCACTCGTCTTTGTCCATTGCAATATTTGACCAGGAAGCCGAAGTGTTCCCAAACAGGAGATTTTAACGACAAGCGACGGTCTTCAAGCTCTAGTTTCTCGCTGGTGCCGGTTTCGGTAGCATTAGCCATAGCCATGACATCAGTGCTCAGGCTTCAGGTCATGCTTCAGGTGTAGCTTATTATGCTTCTTCTTCGAGAGACTAGACGGAAAGGAAAGGAAAACGAAACTTATGTTCCGCCACCTATTATACCCGTGTGGTATCTCACCCGTGCTGCACACCTCTGTACCAAACCCAATGTCCTGTACCGAACCGAACACCCTGTACTGAAAATTTTCAATACGAATACATGTACCGTTACACCCCTACTGGAAACATAGCACGTGATACACTTGAACACTTGAGCATTTGAAAGTGACGTCTTCAGCATTAGTTCAGTTAAGGCTAAAAAGATCTGGCGGTGCCACAAAATATGTGACAAAATATGTTGCAGAGAGAATCAGGGGGAGGGTGATGGAGAGAAAGAGATAGCAAGGGTCATGGAAGGACAGACTTTGCAAGAGGTTTGTGCAGGAGACTCTGCCATCTGTGCCTCACTTTGCAGATATCATCCCCAGATTCTGCCTCCTTCCACCCTGTGTTTCTTTCCTTTCTCCCTTTTCCTTGCTCCCTCCACCTTTTCCTTTTCCTTTTTGCTGCCTCTGGCTTTTATTTGTTTATTCAGTAATGGATCTTTTCAACATGACATAGCTCTTTGTTTGACAGCCAGCTGTCTATTTGTCTTGGAACAGTGAGTGGAGGAGTGAAGTGAGGATGGAGGGATGCCTGGGATGGAGAAGGAAGAGAGAGATTTGGCAGGCGGGGAGAGGGGTGGAAGTAGAGGAGTGAGGAAGAAAGAGGAGACGAGGCAGAATCAGATGTAGCTGGTCTGACAGAGACAGTACAAAAAGCCTGTCTCCATACTGTTGTAACTGAGGTTAGATTATGTATGAAGCAGCATCCCTTAATCACATAGTTATTGGAGAATTAATCAGCACTATGTTTTGATCAGATTCCTCACAAATCTGCATTATTGTTGTAATCCTCTTGTTCTCTTTCCCACAGTGCACAGCACTACTGCTGTGGGCTATGCTTGGCAAACTCTACTTCTTCCACTGCTTCTGCCTCTTCTTCCTCTTCTTCTAATTCTTCCTCCATTTCTAGTTACATGTTCCTGTGATGTTACTCAAAACTTTTCATTCAATTTTTTTTTTAATGTGGTATATATTGTATTAGATATTTTGTTAATATTGTGGCTTGACTTCATGTTTCACCTGTGTTAAAGTGGGTGAGCATAGCGACATGTTTTAACAGCATCATGTGTTCGTACCAGCTTGTATGTGTATGTATTTTTTACTACAATATCTATGACCTTGTTATGAGTCAGTTAAACCTGTCTTTTTTTGTATGGTGGCTTTTAGTATAATTAAGTTGTATTTGTCTGTGTTTTTGTGTGTGTGTGTGTGTGTGTGTGTGTGTGTTGTGTCTCCAGAACACAGCTAGTCCATGGCTGCATCAGACTGCTGGTGGCTCTGGTGACAGTCTGGGTTTGCTGAGCCACGTTCCTGTCCGTCCGGCCAGTGCTGATGCCCACCGTCCTCCCGTCAAGATCAACACACACACCAGCCCACCGCTGTCCAAGACCAGCATGGAGCTTCACAAAGAGTGAGTACATAGACCAGCAATATAAGTGTTCTTCTCTAAGTTCTTCTTAGCCAACAGTCATAATTAATCTCTGAGAACAGATTTTTATATTTTTCACAGTCAACACTTAACATACCAGGTACAGTGTATATGTGTTGGCTCACTGAGCATTATCATGGTTGTAATTCTTTTCAAAAGTTTATAGAATCTCCAATTTTACGTTTCACGAGAGTCAAAATATACCTGTACCTAAAATGTACCTAAAAATGAGACCTTTCATCTGCCATGATTTGTTCTAACCAGCCACTTATCCCACATGGTGATATTTCCCAAAAATCACTTTCAAGTTTCCTCTGATAAATTATCGGAAAACATATTACACTTCCAGGATACCAATGCTTGTTTCTATTCCCCTGTGTCATAGACATTAAACTGGAACAGTTTTGCTGTAAGATTCATTTTTCTCAAGACATTGATGCAAAGTTGGTTACAGAAAAAATTGTGTTGAAGAAAAAACAGATTTTTGCTTACGCTTGCGATGCATGCAAAATTGATTTATTTGCAGTTTTTAACAGAGCTCAAAAATTTCATGTGGCTAGCTCTATTAGGAATGAAGTTAAGAGGGCTCAAAAATGCTACAAAAAACAGTGTGAATGAAAAAACGCCAAATCTGGACCTAACCGTATGAACTTGGAGGACCTGTAACACAGAAAATATCCATACTATGAATGTCAAATTTTGCATGGCTTCTCTGAATCTGCAAAAGATATTGTAGGAAAAAAGGTTTCTGAATTGGTTATTTTATGTGGAATGACCCAGTTCCTATTTTGAGAAGTGCAAGGTGTTTGGATGAGCAATTCTCTAGAAAGCTGCAAGCAGCAATACCTGAGGCCAAGCAAACGGGCACTGTAGTAGTTCTTAAAAATAACTGCCTTAATCTGCTCAAAGAAGGTTTAACATCACGTTACAAGTGTTGCTCTCTGAAACTAAGTTGTGCATACATCTACCAAGTGTGCATGGCTGGTAGTTTTGCTCAAATAACTGTTTATAACTGCATTTTTTCCTGTCGTCAACATCAGTAAAGATCTGGTAACTTTTGCAGTTCTTTTAAACAGGATAAGTGGACATTAGACGCAAGTTTCCTTTGACAGACAGGCAGAAATACACACAGGCAAATAGACAGCCAGGCTCACCAGGTGAAGTGAGGTGGCACTAATCCAGTATGATGGCAGCACTAGATGGCCTCCCATTCATTCAGCACTTTGTGTCCTCCTTATGAAACCACTGGTCATTTTAATAGCCCTACACACAGGCACACACACACACAATAAGCTTAGAAAAGCCTTGTTCTGTACATGTTCCTGTATCACGAAAGCCATTATATGCCACTTGTCTTTCTTTTCAGCCTGGTTATGTCATGTTAATTGAATTCTATTTGGGTTGAGTTGGCTGAGTAGACCCTCTCCTGTTTAACGGGTTAGGCTTCATTGTAATAACACGACACTTCAGCTTGCCTAAACTTGGCTGCTGCTTATTAGGTTAGACTAATTTGATTTTCCCGCACACAGGATCATTTACTGCACATGCTTTTTGAACGTCCACATGCTCACTTATTCTTTTTTTCTCATTTCTTCAAACATTTATTTATGTTCTGCTTATTTGAGCCGAAATTGAAATTTTTACTGTGCTGCTAAAATTAGGCTTCTGGTCTTAATATGTGATTATGATTATCTTTACATGTTTTACTATTTTCCACTGTTCATAGAATTTCTGCAATATCATGACATTTACAGAGGCATATTTCATTCCAGGGAGGTCGGTGAAATTGCCAATTTTTCTCGGGAATATCATGGCATTTTACAAAGTGGCCACTTTCCAGGAATATTGCAGAATGAGTTTTCCAACACATTCATTTTATTCAATCTTTGACAGTCCTGTTAGACTGCAGCCAGACTGGAACACAACAGTAACAAACCAGGAAGGAAGAACATTTTTAGGGCAAGGAAATACTCCAACCATGCTTTAGTTATTCATCAAATTAAAGAAAATTTCAAATGTGACACACTCTATATAAAACTTTCAAAGCATGCAGAAAAAATCCATTACCTTATTTCACTTTCTGATGATGTATGTGTTATTTTTCACTGTCGGCAGCGATGTGGATAAGAAAGGCTTTGTGGACCCAATCAGGACATTGACATTGGCCCAGCTCAAGCAGGAGCAGACAGACAGGAGTCGGACCCCCACGGGGAAAGATGCCCACCTCCACCGCCTCTACCTAGATGCCCACAGCAAGGCACGCCTAACACAGACACAGGTACAGTACTGCAGGAACTACAACTTTGAAACTGGTTAAAAGCAAGTGGCGAACAGGCTCATCAGTCACTTTTTGGCTCACTCTGCGTGATTAATATTCCTAGTTGGAGTTCAATTCCTGATCCCAAAAATGCCTCAAACTTAAGTCACTGAGTTTTCGTGTTTTCACTTTTGCCTGTCAACTGCAGTCCCACTACTACAGTGTTTCTGTTAGAATTTTACTCTGGTTAGAAGAGCTCCTTGAAACAGGATTTTGACTGTAACAAACTAAAACTAAAACACTGAAGCTCATGAATATAAGAACAAGAAGCATGAAGGCATAAAGATGCTGAATCCTCTCAGAATATGCAGTAGAATCAATTCATGTTGAGTGCTTCCCGTACATGCAAAAGATCAAAATGGAGGTAAATGAATGATGCTGAGTTGTCAATATCACATTTTTAATAAAAATCTGTCATCAGCCACAGATGTTGGTTTAACTTTAAATTAAGTTCAAGTTCATTTTATTTTGGCATCCTTATTCATATAAATTATTAAAAACACTATCAAGCACATACATTTCCATCAGTGACCAAAAAGATTTAAGCTGAAGCGTGTACTCATTGCGCCCACTGTAATTACCATTTACAAGGAGTCAAATGGCAAAACCCAGAAAAATAAAAGCAACTACGAGGTCCATTGGATTCCAAACAGAAAAGTAATGCAAAACAAATAGATTGGGCCATAGCTTTTAGGCATCATGATTCAACTGGAGTTCCAACTGGATATTTTTAATTCCACAGAGACCATTCCATAAATTAATACCTTTAGCCAAGATACATGTCTTTTTTTTTATATTTGTCCTTACCCTATTTTTTAACATATAGACTCCCCTTATATCTTATTTACTGCTTTCTCTCATTGAGAACAGCTTTTGGATCCTCTCTGGAAGTAAATTTTGCCTGGCTTTATATATGACATGTGCAGTGTTGTACTTAACCAAATTATCAGTTTTGTTCAGCGCTGCCAATAACACTTAAAAATTGCACAGAAATTATGTTGGAGAATAGTCTGTAGTTTTAATCAGATCTGAATTTTGTAGTGATGTTACATTGTTATGTTTCCACCAATTCTTTTCAGAATGTGGGTCCCCAACGAGGACATTTGGAAAACCATAGCTCTTAGCATTGTTTGTGTTTTCTGTCACAGGATGCTGTGCAGGCAGCGGACCGAGCCAGTAAATACAAAGAAGAGAACCGGCGAATCCTTCAAGAGAGCATCGAGGTCGCTCCATTCACTGCTAAGATCCAGCGCTCCAACGACCCAGGGATGGACAGAGACAGAGAGCGAGACCGAGAGCCCACCTTCCCTGCACGCATTCCCTCTCTCGCAGCCCCCAGCCCCAAGGCCAGCCATGCCCACCCCCATGTCATCCAATCAGACAAGAGCAACTACTTCACCACACTGTCCAACAGTGTAGTGAATGAGCCTCCAAGACTTTACCCCTCCAAGGAACTCAATTCATATTATGAGAAAATATCTGCTGGGACTCCAGGAATTGTAGCCAGTGCTGGAGCTGCCTTGCCCAGCCAGGGAGCTCTGTCTCTGAGCAACTACAGCTCCAAAGCCTCCCTGTCCAAGCCTCCTCCACTCATTAAGCACCAGCCTGAAGGAGGGGAGGGTTTAGCAGGAAAAATCACTGAGCAACTCAGCCAGCAGGTGGCCCTAGTGCAACAGCAACATCAGCATCATGCAGGAATAGATAGGATAGATCGCCACAGCCCCGCCATTTCTCCTTCCTCCTCCTCAACATCTGTCTCTTCTTCAACTCCCAACCACCACCATCACCACCACCACCACCACCATCATCATCAGCAGCAGCAGCAGCAGCAGCTCAGGGGAATGCCATCTCTTCACCGAGCGCCTGTCTTCCACCCACCCACCCAGCATGCGCTGGAGCGCAAAGAAGCCGCTGAGCGAGAACGGGAGCGGGAGAAAGAACGAGAGAGAGAAAGGGAAAGGGCAGGCTATGGTGGTCGTCTGTCCCCTCCGACCCTCACGCCGATCCAGCCAGTGAGCTTAGCAGCAACTGGTAGCAAAACATCAGTGGAGCAGCAGAAGCCCCCCACACTGCTACCAGAGCTCAGGGAGGTCAAAGGTCATGGAATCACAGCTGCTTCCACCTCTGTTGCTCTGGCTGCTGGTGGTGAGATAATGACATCATCAGCAGAAGGATGGCGGGGTGGGGAAATGATTCAAGAAAGAGGAGGATGGTTCCCTGGAGAAAAAGTAGGAGGGATACGGGGCAAGCCCCAAGCAGCTGTGGCCTCTGTCATTGTGCGTCCATCAACGTGCATCAAATATGAAAGTGGGTTGCCTGTCGGTGCTAATAAACCTGGTGCTATGGTCCAGAAAGAGCTCCCCCAGGGGAGGCTTTACTCCTCTAAACCCCAGGGAGAGTGCCCAAGACTGGGAGAGAGTGTTAAAGAACTTGCATGTAGCCCTGGAGCTGGCAGGATTATCCAACCTAACACTAATTTGGATGACGGAGGTGTCCAATACAAAAAGACTTTTATGCGCAGCATGCAGGGAACAATAGGAGCCAGTAACACAAACTCACTGTGCAGGACTGAGATTTCAGCCTCACCAGGTTTTGGTGTACTAAGTAGAAGTGGGATAGCCCCCACTGATTTAGGCCTCTCAATTTCAGCTCGGGGTGAGTCTACACCCCATAAAACTGGAACTTGTGGACGTGTGTTGAGCCATTCAGGACCAGGAGAGCACCAGGAAGTGTTAGGGCCATGTACCACATCTCCAAGTGGATCTTTGCTTTCCCAAAGTCCAGCAGGGACTCCCCACCCCAGCCCAAGCATCACCCCAACACCCAGTTCTAGCTCTGGCTCAAGCCAAGCTTATTCCCCCTCTTTCGTTCACCTGAAAAAGCACAAAGCCGCCTTGGCTGCGGCTCAATCCAGAAGCAGCTCCTCCAATGCTCCCACTTCTGCCATAACTGTAAATTCATCTCTAACCTCTGATTTAGCTGACAAAGCCCCCATTCAGAGTTCTCCCCCTCCACCCTCCTCTAGTCAAGCGTCCTCATCTTCCTTTGACAGCAGCAGCAGCAGTTCAGCAAGCGGTAGCACCACGCCAGGCAAGTCCAGCCCTTTGCCCAATGGCCAGTCCTCTGGAGCTGCCTCAATGGGCAGCGGGCAACCCAGTAACTATCACAAGCTAAAGAAAGCCTGGTTGACCAGGCACTCAGAGGAGGACAGGAACACAGCTACTACTGTCCCTACTACTAGTACTAAACCTGAAAAGCTGCCTGCTACTGCCACTAGCACAAGTAATACAGGAAGTAATACCACGGTCATATCGGAAATGATCAAGCCATGTTCTGTCAATCTCATTGCCTCCACATCCAGTGATGTGGAAATGAGCAAGGAGAGCGGAAACAAAGGTGTTGAGAGAGAAAAGCAGCCAGAGGAGAAGACAGCCGGAACAGCAGGTGGGGGAGGGGAGGAGAAGAAAGTGGCTACTCCATCGAGGCGAGGGAACAAACGGACCTACGAGTCAGGTTCGGAGAGTGGAGGGGACGACTCAGATGCTAGTGAGAGCAAAATGGAGGGACGTGCCAAGCGTCAGCCCAAACCAACCTACAAGAAAAAACAGAACGACATGGCTAAGAAGAAAGGAGACAATGAAAAAGAGGAAGAAGAAGTGAAGCCCAATGGCATCTTTAGATCGGCCCGGGAGAAGACCAAACTGAAACTGGCCAGCAGTAGTAAGTCCTACACTCACATTTTTAGACATTAAGTCCAGGAGTTTTCAAACTTTATCATGATCTGGACCTGCAAGTTGACTTTCAGTAAACTGCATGCCCCATTGGAACTTTTGCCCTGTAGGGACCCTTATCTCAAAAGACATTTTGATTTGTGTTCTAACAGCTATGTGGAGTTGGATGAAAGACCAAATTATCAAGTAAAGCAACATAACAAAAAATTAGCAAAATTTATTTGGATGATTCTGTTTTCCTATGTGATGGTGTCTGCTCGGTGGAGGATAACAGGTGCAGGTGAAGAGTCAATCAAACAGGGGTGGGAGGAATAAAAACTGAGTTATTATTCTGATCAGTGTGTAAAGTAAACCGATCGTTTGAGAAATAGATAGATAGATAGATAGATAGATAGATAGGTATACTTTATTGATCCCAGACTGGGAAATTCACAACTGACAGGCTTCTCTCGGTATAGAAAGTACTTAAGATTCTCACAGTTGTTGTATTGCATTAACACTGTTCTATGCTTATCTAAGAGTGGACATATGTAGTAGGACATGATCATTTGCAAGACCGAGCAATGTGTTGCCACATAGAAAACAGTCATCATCACCATTCACATTTTTTTAAAAAAAACAAAAGAATTCTTTGTTTTTTGCCTTACTTCCCTTTGCATTATTTTTCATCTATAGATATCACTCAATGTAAACAATGTGTCATATATGTTATACAGTAGTAGTTATACATGTACATGTACATATATATAGCTATCAAAAGGAAAAATGATTTTAAAAAATCAAACTTGGAATAATTAAATTGTGAAAAAATAAGATATAGGTACTGTAGTCAGTATATTTTAATACTTTTTAAGGCCTTGAATGTTTGATTGGCCTTCTTCAGGATTGACACTTTTTATATAATGTTAAACTACAAATGATTTACATGAGCTCTGTCTAGTGCATGTTTTCCACAGCAAGTCTAGGCATGCATCACCTCTCACCCCCACCAAGCTGGCAAGAATTAAATGTTCCTAGAAGGAAGATTCCTGTAATTCAATAGTCCAAGGACTAGGGATGGGCTGATTTTTAAGTAGTCCTACCGCAATTAATCAGAACCAGTTGGGCCAGACTCTGTTCTTGTTCATTTGGTTTTTCTTCTTTCTCATTTCTCTCTTTCCTTTTTTCTTACTTTGCAATGACATTCCAGTGTTTTCCTGTCTGTATTCTGCCCTGTCTTCATGTCTGTTACACCATGGATATGAGTTACCCTCTAATGTCACTATAGAGCTGTTCAAGGTTTCACACACACCACCATCTGGTCTGCAGCTGTGTGTGTGTTGAAATATTCCGTAAGATAAGAGTGACTCAGACATAAGCACAAAACTTTGTGTGGAAGACAGACAGTAAAGAGCAAGGTAGAAGCAGCAGAGGGATGGGACATGTTCAACATAGTGTGAGAATTTTAGCTTTTTCCATTATTGCACATCACACTGCCATTTTTCAGGCTCTCCAGGAATTTGCTGTTGTGACATTCCAACAATATTATGCACATTCAAACTGTTCCTAAAAAATGTGCAAGAATTCAAAATTTTACACATTTCCACATTTTCCTGCATGAAATAGCCAAGCTATTTCACGCTTTCACACACAAAAACTAGATGAAAATGCCAGAAACAGACAATTGAAAACACACATGATAGAATGATGTTGTCAATGTGACGTGATAAGGTGATGAGGTAACCCTGGGCTTTTTCAGATGGTATCCCCCGCTCAGTCCTGAAAGACTGGAGGAAAGTGAAGAAGCTGAAGCAGACAGGGGAGTCCTTCCTGCAGGACGACTCGTGTTCTGAAATTGGACCCAATCTGCAGAAATGCAGGGAATGCAGGGTGGTTCGAAGTAAGAAGGGCGAGGAGCCGGCCCATTCTCCTGTCTTCTGCCGCTTCTACTATTTCAGACGGTAAAGCTCTCACCTAGATTTCATTTTTTTATTCCCTTTTGCCAGTAATTTTCTTAAATGTGATTTTCTTTGTGTTTACACCAATAACCGCTTGATATAGCATTTGCAGTAAATGCATGGAAAACTGGTTTCTGTCTTAACCTGCACAACAGTGATTTACTCAAGGTTGTCCTATGGATTGGCAAATATTTAAATGAGAGTATGAGTCAGCTAGGATTAGACAGATACATGGTCTGATATTGTCATTTTATTAGAAATGGGTCCGGATCCGTCAGTGTGGCTCATCTCTGGTGTGATGGCTGTGATGCAGCTTGATTAATCACTTACCATAGAGCCTGAGACGATTCTGTTGCAATAGCAGCCAAATTCTTTAATGTTCCATTTTCAGAGGTGTTTCCACCGTGACAAGGAAAAAAAATCCAAGGGAAATACAAATACATACAGTTTTGACATGAAAATACTCAATTTAAAAGATAACAGTAGATTCAACCTTTAGATTGGTCAAACCATGCAGCTGATAATTGGCTGTCTAAAGGGTTTCCTTTACACAGCCAATCAGTCACAGCCCAGGGACTATTTTCTGGCAGAGGGACTGTTTCATTCCGCCCAAATTCAAGTCATCAAAACAGAACAGTGCTGCTGCCTTTAAGAAAACTAATGTGGGCGACTTTATTCTGGTGATGGAATACTGGTGTGAAGAAATTCTCTGAAAGTTCATTTTTATATCGTAGTGGAATGAATGGAAACCAGTGGCCGGGTTAAAGGTTAGAAAAATGATATCGGAGGTCTAAGATATGACTGCTTGCTTTGGGAAAAGATTAGCAGAAGTATGAGTTTTATACGTTTTATAGATTGGCTGAATTGGCAGAATCACTGGAATGGTCCTTCAGTTCCCTGAAAGGCACAGTAAAGTGCAGCGTGCTCACCACCTGGTGGTGGGAGACAGTATAGCAGTGAAAACGTATTCAGCATTTAAATTCTTCTTCATACCTCTTGCAACATTTTCCTTTCAAAATTGGTCAGTAATCTGGTAAACAATGGTAAGATATGAGGACATTTGGATACCACCCAACCTTACTGGGTAGCAAAACAATTCGTCCTGACTGTGTTATCATACGTTCTCCTTAACTACAGTTTTCTGTCTTGTTGGTTGGATTTCTCTGTCATTTTCATAACAAGATAGCACAGAAAGAACAAGGAAAATGTATCATTCCTATGAATCATAGATTATTACTAACCATATGAATTCAGTATGTAATGATTCTGTCCTTGTTTCTCTTTCTCTCACACATGCATTTATATGCGCGCAGACACAAACATGTGCGCGCACACACACACACACACACACACACACAGTTGGATAATCCAGCAGCAGCAGCAGTCTGGGGTAAATCTGCCAAAGAGGATTTTCTGCTCTATAATCTTTTCCTTACTGACTTACTGCAGAACTGCTGCTGCTGCAACCTCTCCCTCTGTATCCTTCTCTTTTTGTCTGTCTCGTCTGTACTACACTTTTTTCTCTATCTCATCCCTTTCTCTGTCTCTCTCTCTCTTCACCCAACTCTAATGCTTGCTCTCTTGCCCCTCCTCCTCTCCTCCCCCTCTTGTCTGCCTCAGTACAGTAGAGACCTACAGATTAAAACAGGCATCTGGACATTTTTACCTCCCACTGAGGTTTCATAATCCTTCACCTGAGCTGACAGGGTCATCTGAGTACACCAAGGAAATGACTGCTGATAGTCTTACCTGCATTTAGTTGAGAAAACATTACAAAACATTAATTTATTTCTGCTTTGTTTTCATTGCACAATCTACCATCTTCTTTCATTATTTAATAGCAAACTAGATGATTAGAATACAACAATCCTCCAAATTACCTGCACAAATGTCTGTTGCAGTTGATTAAGTCAGCAGCTTCAGAAAAAAATGTACCAGGATGTGGATTGTAGCTTGTTTTTAATTTTCCGTTCTGTCAGATTATAGTGCATTGCTGTTCCTACATGAGTGGCACTCTCTGGAAATGTTCTAAGTAGCCAGTGACTTCCCAACACTTGGTTTTCTTTAGCCAAAAGTGTTTCTTTTTGGCTGTAATGTTAACAAACTGCCACTACCAATGCCATTACCTTTGCTAATTAAATGGCACTATGGCTTTGAGATCTTGTTTTTTGCCAGACAATGTGTTAAAGAGACCATTAGTTGCCAGTGGTCCTGTTTAGCTCCATGGTTAAATCAATGCAACAAAAGTGCCCTGGATAGAGATCCTCACCCCTAACTAGGGACTGTTCACAGGCCATGGTTCTGTGCTTTTGTAATTCTTGCTGGACAAAACTTGTGGCTTAGCAAAACCTGTGTTGTCATATCCAGGCTTTCCTATAGTAAAAATGGGGTGATTCGGATGGATGGCTTCTCCACTCCAGACCAGTTTGATGATGAGGCCCTGGCCCTGTGGGTCCCTGGGGCTTTGGAGGAGAGCCAACTGGACCAAACCACAGCCAAGTACATTCTTAGCTTCATCGGGGACAAATTCTGTCAGATGGTCCTCACTGAGAACACCGCAGCCTCGTGGGTCAAGAAGGATGGTGAGATGTCCTGACAAGTGTCTGACATTTTGAGAAAAATCCCAATTTCTTGGAATAACATAATAAATAATGGCCAAGGATGGAGATGAGTAATGT
Source organism: Myripristis murdjan (assembly GCF_902150065.1). Lineage (NCBI taxonomy): Eukaryota > Metazoa > Chordata > Actinopteri > Holocentriformes > Holocentridae > Myripristis > Myripristis murdjan. Next base: position 21,062,149 of record NC_043998.1, read on the forward strand.
TTGTAAAGCCTCTCTAAATGAGAGCCTCCAGATGAGACATACTGTCTATTTCTAACCTGTTTTGTCTGTTTTTTAGCCAAGCTGGCATGGAAGCGAGCAGTGAGGGGCGTGAGAGAGATGTGTGATGCCTGTGAGGCAACACTCTTCAACATCCACTGGGTCTGTCAGAAATGTGGCTTTGTCGTCTGTCTGGACTGCTACAAGGCCAAGGAAAGGAAGAGCTCCAAAGGTTAGTACCCTGTGTTTTTGCAGTTATAAGCCAAAGTGGAGCAGTAAGCCCAGATACAGGCTAGGGATTTCAGTGGCACTAAATAACTCTGGTAGGACACCTGAAATTGAGGATCCCTCATTTTGTTTCCAAGAGAACTGCAATGCATTTTGGAAGGACGGAAAACATAATCCAAATCAATCACAGCAGACAACCTCAAAATGCTTGGGGATTTAAGATATAATGAGAGAGGAATGCTGGTGTCTGACAGCCACTGGACTGATGAACTCCAGACTGATGCTCATATTCAGCCATTTCTACATGTATTGTTAACTGGAATGAACTCCAGAGGAACAGAACAGACCTCAGACAAGTGTCTGCACTGTCTGCCCTCTACCTTGGCTACAGCCTGGACTTGTAGAAGCAGCTAATGTGTTAAATGGAGACAGGGCACAGGGTGCTGCACCATCTCCATTCAACAGCAAAATGATCCAGTGTGTTTCAGAATGTCCCAGCTCTGTAAATACATAAATGCTTTTGCAATGTTGCAGTGTCAGCCTTGAGATTCAGCTTCCCAGTTACAGAGAAGTTAAGGTTTAGGTAGAGTTCTAGCTGCATAGCTCTTTGTTAACAAACTAACTCAACTCAGGATTTAAAGTGCCACTGAGTGTGCTGGAATGATTAGACACTGTGCTGTACAAAGTGATGTGCATAGTGCAGGAGCTTGTTTTTGTACAATTATGTGAAAATAACTTCAGATCAAAGGCAACTTTAAGTGGGATTGAACCCAAACCCATTTATTACTAGAAAGGTGGAACTAATCAGATTTGTTGGAATGAAAACATGCAGACTCCTGGTCCTTGATTCCACAAGAATTCAAACCACAGCCACACAGAGCCCTGTGGGCAGACTTTGATTCCAGTCAGCCTGATTAGATGCTTCTCTCTGGTCAAAGATATTTTAGTGAGTGAAATCAGCTGCTGTTGTGCTTCGCTGGAATGATGCCTTTGTGCTCTTGGATCATGATGGCACAGTTGAAAGTTGAAAACTGGATATCTTAACTGTAGGGATAAAATTGTGGTTAAGAGTGAATTTTTGAAACCATACCATTCCACATCTTTTGGTGAAAACCTTAAAGGTGAACTACTTAAAATTGTATTGCAGTGAGGACCCTTTAGATTCAATTGATAAAAAATGTGGATTAAGCATGGACTTTGATGGTTAAATTTATATGGTTCTTGTCATCGGCCTGATTCACTGATAGATTTTGTGCTTATTCCACAATTTCAGGTTTTAAGGGTTAATTATTTCGGTGTCATACTTGAACACTAAGGTTAAACCTGACTGTAGAAAAATGTTAAAATGATCCCTCATATGTTTTCTGCATTCAAACAGTTTTCTAGTGAAATTAAACTATTCATCATATGCTGAGAACTCCACTTTGAACACCACTGTAATAAGCTATTGTGTGTTTGTCTCTTGGTGTTTGTATATCTGTAGAGTGTGTGTGTTTGTGTGTGTGTGTGTATCAGTTACAAAGCCTGACCTGTATCTCTCTCTCTGTCCCTGTTCAGATAAAGAGCTCTATGGCTGGCTGAAGTGTGTGAAAGGCCAACCCCATGATCACAAACACCTGATGCCAACACAGATCATACCTGGCACCGGTACCGATACGACTACTTCTCTCTTTCTTTCTGTCTCTGTCTTTCTATCTGGCTCAGCCTATGCCATCCCCTCTCTCTTGCTCTCTACCTTTGTTGTACAGGTGCTCTTTATCTCTGACCTCATCTGCCTTTCTGTTTCTCTCCGATGCCTTCTCTCACACATAGACATTTTAGGATTGAACTTTCTCATATTTGACATTTTGTGCTCATATTTGATCTGATAAATAAACGTCAAATATTCATCGTTGCCCTAGAATTTTATTCCCATCAAGGTGGCAAAGCATGTAAAAAAACCTTTTTGTTTACCTTCATGAACCTAAAAAAATGTGACTGTGATTTTCTTTTTTTCTTATCTTTAAATGTAATCTTGTTGATGTCATCTTGATATTTCAGTGCTGACAGAGCTGGTGAGCTCCATGCACTCCTTGAGAGAAAAATACAGCATCAAGTCCCACTGTCCCTGCGCCAGCAAACAGAACCTCCTCACCAAACTGCCATCCACTAATGGAGTCTCACAGGTACAGCCTGCTAATCTAACGCTAGAGCCAAGACAAAGAGATTGTGTTTGTATGTGTGTGTGAGAGTGAGTGAGTGAGTGAGTGAGAGACAGAGACAGATACCTTGATGATACTCTTATGAAGGATGTTGCCATCTCCAGGCTTCCTGTAGCCATGGAAAATCTGGAAAACTCAAGGAATGTGTTTTCTAGGCTTGGAAATTATTTGGAAAATGGTGAAACATTAACAAAGTTTTAGAAAAGTCACTGAAATTTTGAGTAACGATGATAATCAAGCTAAAGCCTTAGAAGAGAGAACAAATAAGATATTTTCATTTCCTCGACCACCAGACCATATTTTGTGTGTCTTGTCGCCTTGTTGAAAAGCGTACTAAACGCTGAAATACAGTCGTGGAAATTTGTTATGTTAGTTATGGGAAGTCAAGTTTTCAGATGTAATTGACAAGTAAGTATGGCAACCCTCCATCTAAATGTTGGCTTTTGGAAGTGAACACAGCTGGTTATCGCTGCTTAACCTTTTCTACCAAACATGTCTTTGCCAGGTTCTGCAGAATGTCCTGAACCACAGCAACAAACTCTCCTTGGTCAAAGCTGAGCCGGGCTCCCAGCAGCAGAACTCAGACCAAGGAGGAACCAAAGTAGAGACCAATGGAGGCGGGGGTGGAGGTGGTGGAGGGAGCAGTCCAGGGAGTGATGCAGGGAGCGCCCCGGTCACTCCACCGGAGTCTCAGTCACCTCTGCATTTCCTGGCAGACCTGGCAGAGCAGAAGTCCCGAGAGGAAAAGAAAGGTGAGGGAGAGGGCTGCCTGCACGAGAACTGCATTACGTGCTGCTGTTAGACTAGAAACTGAGAATTTTATCAGTGGCTATTCTTCCAATTTCCCTTTATTTTCTCTTTTTGGTGGTAATTTTATGGTAATGTGCTTGTAATTTAATCTTGCAATTTAATTGTGTGTGTGTGTGTTTGTGTGTGAATAGATAGATAGATAGATACAGATATGTATAGATATAGATTTATATATATATATACACACACACACACACACATAAGTAATAATAATAATAATAAGTCTGTGCTCCCAGCCACACCAATGGAAGTTTCACTCACTGAAATCTAAATCTTTGCTGATGATAATTAAGATCTTGCCCTGTACCAGATGAACTCAGCACAAATATTCAGTTCACAAAACTTCACTTGACAATAACTGTTTTGGATCAGCAATCAACTGCCTTTCCCTCTTGTCTTCATCTGACAGAAAACAAGGAGTCGGTGTTAAGCAAATCGGTGAAGGAGGAGAAGGAAGGGGACAGCCTGGAGGTCCTCCAGCAGTGTAAGACTTCTTCGTTGGTGGCGAACAGTACAGAACAGGGCTCAACGTTGCGAGATCTGCTGACAACCACAGCAGGAAAGCTGAGGCTGGGGTCTACTGATGCAGGAATCGCCTTTGCACCAGTCTACTCCACCGCTTCGCAGGTACACACATGCTAAAAATAAATACATACTAAAGATTCAGTACACTGGCATTTCTGAGACCAGTGGTGTACTGACCATCGACCTACTGGGACAAATCCTGGTGGGTTAGATTTTTCAAATACTCACTTTCCCTTCCATATCTCTCCCTCTCTTCCCTCAGACTGGTAAGGGTGGGCGGACAATGCCCAATATACTCGATGACATCATCGCCTCAGTCGTCGAAAACAAAATCCCCGCCAGTCGCCAGAACACCACCACCAAGCTGTCAATCAAGCACGAGCCCGTCACTCCTGGAAACAACAACCCAACTTCTGCTGTTGCCGTGGACACCAAACCAGACAGGAAGAAGACGGCCGCGGTTACAGCAGCAGTGCCGGAAGAATCAACCAATCAGCATCCAGATATCCCACACTGCTGGTTGTACAACAGACGGTTACTGTGGCTGAAAGATCACCGCAACCAGAACAACTGGAAGCTGTTCAGAGAGTGCTGGAGACAGGGACAGGTACACATTACTGATAGTGCGAGTAGTAACTGTAGTGCTGGTAGTGACAATGATAAGAAATTTCTGGTAGTTTTAGTACTACAGTAGTAAGAATCGTAGGAGTAATGATAATTGTAATGATAGTAGTAGGTGCAGCAGTAGTTGTGATAATTGTTGAACTGACACTAGTGGTAATACTAACAATAGCAGCCATAACTCAGTCATAATCACAACAGTAGAGGTAATAATAACTTGTATTGATGTGCTTGTGTGTGTGTGTGTGTGTGTGTGTGTGTGTTTCCAGCCTGTGTTGGTTTCAGGGGTCCATAAGCGTTTGAACCCCAGTCTATGGAAAGCCGACTCCTTCAACCAGGAGTTTGCAGACCACCAAGGAGACCTCCTTAACTGTAAAGACCAGGTTGTCTCCAACTCTGGGATCAAGGAATTCTGGGATGGATTTGAAGACATCACCAGTGAGTTTATATGCTCAGATTCCCCATGTTTTACATACAAAATCTGAAGTCTCTGAAAGTTCATTTTCATATGGTAGTGAAATGAAAGGAAACCAATGGCTGGATCAAAGACGGGAAAAATTATGTCAGAGTTTGAAAATATGGAAAAAGGATGGAAACATATTAGCAGAAATGTGACGTATATACATTTTGTAAATATTATGCTGATTCCCTGGGATTGTCCTTTAACAATAGTTGAGTCCTAAGATTAAACATTTTCCTATCAACGAGCAGGTATGATAATGTTACCTTCCTAAATTGTTATTCAGTCTCATCTCAGTTTACTCACTCTGTCCTGACAGGTTCTTTGCAACAGGCATTTTGATTAGAGTCTACCACGCAAAGTGCATTATTTAGTAAAACAGCAATCGTACATAGATCTTAGCACTAACTGCTAATGTTTGGACTAAAATTGTCTTCATGGTGCCATCTACAAAATAGCGATTAATTAGATTTAAGATTAAATCAAATCAAAGCTCTGTGTGAATTCAGTCTAACAAATTGTCTTTCCTCCTCAGAGCGGCCCAAGTCAAAAGATGGAGAGCCCATGGTTTACAGGCTGAAGGACTGGCCCTCTGGAGAGGAGTTCATGGCCCTGATGCCCTCCAGGTACACACAAGCACACACACACACACACACACACCGGGTCCTTGACATTTGGGAGCCCTAGGCAAAAAAAGAAAAAAAATCATTTGGAACCATGAATTAGTCATCCATGAATAGAAGATGAACAACCTTAATTTTTTCACCTTCTGAACAAAGGTGTTTTGAGTTCTTTTTTTTTTTTTTTTGTGGGTTTTTTTTTTTTTTTGCTATTTTCTTGTAATTTTTTAGACACATTTTATGGTACTGCTTACAATTACATTTTTTGTAATATAATTTTAAATATAACTACATATATATATATATATATATATATATATATATATATATATATATATATATATTATATTATATTCAAAATAATAAATTAGTTTTATGGTAATTTTTTTTTTTTTTCTTTTTTTAAATTTTCCTTGCTCATTGCCATGTCTAATATCTTACTGATTTACAGATTTTGGTCAATATTCTGATTGTTTTCTTGAAGTTGTTTACTTTTTTGTTTTGTTTGTTTGTTGTTTTGCTAATTTGGACACTTGAAGAAAAATTTTCAACCGCCTTTGAAACCTGAGCAAATTTACTTGATTTCTCTCAAAAACATGGAGGAAAAAATGGGATAAGAAAATTAGAAAAAAGTCACTGGAACACGAGGAAAAAATAAGGGGAAAAAAACACAAAATTATCGAAAACAAATGTAAAAAAAATGTCATGAATACCACATTTCTAATGATTAAAATGATGTGTTTAAAGGTCAGATCAGTGATGCTGGGTCGGTGTCAGATTTCTTGGGTTTAAATGCTTGTGAAAGGGGTCTGAACACAGCCTGAGGCCTTCAAAACAAAAATCCTCAACTTTTATGCAATCATTGCCTTTTTAGTAGCTGTTATCTTTGCAGTTTCCAAAACTGCAAATAAAAGTCCAAATGCATTGGATTGTATCAACAAATGAAGGTGAACAAATCTAAGCCAATGTTTGTTTGTTTTTGCAGATATGATGACTTGATGAGGAATCTGCCCCTGCCAGAGTACTCAGATCCAGAGGGGAACCTCAACCTGGCCTCCCACCTGCCCTCTTTCTTTGTCAGGCCAGACCTGGGACCAAGACTGTGCTGTGCCTACGGTATGAACCACAGCTAACACCAGCCACTAGCCAAATGCTACTTTATCTGTAGCTGTTTGTCCACTGTGCCAGCCAGTTAGCAGGTAACCAGCCAACATTTACCAGTTCCTGTCTGTTCCAAAGTTCGGCTGCAGTGCAAGTCACTAGATGTTTGGGTGATCCTCGCCAAAATAATAATAATAACAATAAAAACAATTTACCATGATTGACGATCACCTATTAAACAGAATTCATTTTAGTTCTTTTTATGTTTCATTTTATGTTTCATTTTAATTACATTTTTTTTTTAAATTTTGTTTATCAAATTTTTGGCTTAGTTTTTGGTAATTTGTTTCTTGTAATATAATTTTAAATATATAATCATAATACTTAAAATTGTAGTGTTGTGATAGTTTTTGTTTACAATATAGATAATATGGTAATTTGTGGGCTAGTTTTGTAAAAATTTTATAGTTTTTTTTGTTTTGTTTTTTCACAAGCATTTAAACACAAGATATCTGATGTTGATCTAGCATCACTAATCTGACCTTTTCAGTCTAAATTCTAATAATTTTGTGCTGATGGATCTTTCTTCACTGTGGTCTCTCCAGGTGTGGCAGCATCTCAGGACCAGGACTTTGGGACTGCCAACCTTCATGTGGAGGTCTCAGACATCGTCTCTGTTCTGGTCTATGTTGGAGTTGCAAAAGGCAACGGAGTCCTATCCAAAACTGGTAAGGCTACTTTGAAAGCTGACTGTCATCCCTGTACATCCACTTGAAGCCATTTTGCCCTCGACACACTGATATGGAAAGATATTTTGGTTTCACAAACATGGCAATTTGATGTGCAAATTAGAAAGAAATTACTCACCAGAAATTAAAATTAAACTTGTAAAAAGTTACAAGAAAATTACTAAAAAAAAAAAAAAAAAAAAAAAAAAAAAGCATAACTTTTGCAGAAAATTAGTAAAACTTTACTGGAAATTTTGCCCCCCAAAATTAAATAAGAAACAGTCTCAAGAAAATATTGTAATTATTAGGAAGATATATTTAAAATTAAATTAGCATTACTCCATTAAAATGATGTATGTAAAGGTGACATCTGTGATGCAGGATCAGATTTCTTGTGTTTTCTTGTGAAATTGTTCCTCATTTGGCCGAGGACCCTCTGGAAGGCCTGCAGGACTGATAAATGTGTGTAGAAGCAGAGAGCGAAAGACAGACAATGAGAGGGAAGGATTTCAACACCAAGAACCAAAATGGAAATCAGTGTTTTTCTAATGAGGGCAGTTTCTGTCATCTAAAAAAAAAACACTACCCACTAAACTTCCCTACTTTTTTCCTCTCCATCTTTTCATTTGTCTTTATACCCTGTCTTTTTCTCTCATCATTCCTCCCCTCATGCCCAACTTCCCCTGGTTGCCCCCATACCCACTCTCCTTTCCTCCTCCATATTATAAAGCTCTCCTTTCCTCCTCCATATTATAAATAACACCAGTCTTTCCAAACACGCACACCCCCTCCTTGTCAGCTTCATGAATATTTAAAGACTGCTCTTCAGAGAGTTGGCTTGACTGTCGCACCATACTCTTTGTACTCTGTCAAGCTGACACGGTAGATATCTGTGTGTGTGTGTGTGTGTGAGAGAGAGAGAAACAACTAGAAAGAATTTTCCCTGGTGTGCACTCCTTGTGTGAATTGACTTGCTCTTTTTCTATCTCCCTCTTTCTCTTTGTTTATGTTAAATTTGCCTTGTTTTTTTTTTTTTTCAAACAGTCAAGTCATAGCTAAATAGTTTCAGTTTATTCTATATTTATATTCCCTCTTTTTTCTAAGTATGGCTTTAATGGGATGGGCCCGCATAATACTTAGAAACATTCTAATAACAATGAGAATACATCAAATGGAAAAATAACGATAGCCTATGTTCTCTCTCTCTCTGTGTGTGTGTCTTGCTGTGCAGGAGTGCTGAAGCGTCTTGAGGAGGAGGATCTGGATGAGGGCGTACGGAGGAGGCTGAAGGACTCCAGCGAGACCCCGGGGGCGCTGTGGCACATCTACCTCAACAGAGACCTGGACAAGGTCCGGGAGTTCCTGCACAAGGTCGGTCCTCTCTCATCATTCATACACACACCACACTGATACTGTATTTTTCAAAATGACATCTGGACCAGTGTGCTTCTCCTCTGATATGATGGATATGGTGCAGTTTCACTCATTAGAGATTTATTGTATAATTGATCAGTACTACACACGTTGTCTTTTGGAATTAACTTGAACTATTTCTAATGAGACCTAGTTTTCAGTGCTTTAGTGTCACTTGATGGTTTAAATGCTATTTGAAAGGATGTTCGACCCTGAAAACCACTCTATCCCTTCTTTCCCACCTCGCCAACTTGCCCCACCTCCTTAGCTGTGTAAGGAGCAGGGATTGGATATATCGCTGGAGCAGGACCCAATCAGGGAGCAGGGCTGGTACCTGAGCAGAAAGCAGCGGCAGCGCTTGCTGGAGGAGCACGGAGTTCAAGGCTGGACTGTGGTTCAATTTCTAGGAGACTCTGTCCTTATACCAGCTGGGGCCATGCACCAGGTATATATCACACACACACACACACACACACACATACACACATACATTTGTCCTCTTAACTCATGTCATGTGCTGTTATCTGTGTTTTCTTGTGTTGACAAGAATGTCAAAGGCAAACATCCGTTTTAGTTTCTGCATTCTCTGGTGAACATTCCTGGATCCACAATGTCAGTTTTCAAGGATCTAAATAAAATGGTTGCTTTTAGCTTGATAACCATGTGTTTTTGAGCAGGACCATCCCAGTAATTTTGAATGCCTGGTCCATTTACTGCAATTTCTCCACATTTTGTATGTCCACAAAATTTGTAAATAATCTGCAGGTGTTGAAGATTTCACACGTATAATCAAAGTCCTTCAATTTTCAAATGTGAATTATTGATTGAAACAGCCACCTTATAATGTTCTGTTTCTGTGGCTAAGAGAGCCCATTGCCGTTCATAAACCCCAGAACTGATAATGTGAAACGTTTCCCCTGGGACTATTTTCCCTGGCGGAGGAGGCGTTTCACCCTGTCCAGTTTCAAGTCATCTGCTGCTTTTAGGGAAACTAGTGTGGATGACTTTATTACAGTGATGGAAAACTGGTGTGCAGAAAGTTTGAGGTATTATTATTTTGTGACAGGATGTTCCCCAGTGGAGTCGGTGAAATTTTCATCTCACGCTCTCTCCTCTTTTCATCCCGTCAGGTCCAGAACCTCCACAGCTGTGTGCAGGTCATCAACGACTTTGTGTCTCCTGAACATGTAGTCAACTCCTTCCACCTGACCCAGGAGCTCAGGTCCACAAAAGAAGAGGTCAACTATGAGGATAAACTACAGGTGACGGATCTTTTTAAAGCAAAACAGAGTGTTGGCTTGTATAGTTCCCTGGACGTGACGGCCCACATGGTGGTGAAATCCCCTCATTAAACAGCTCTGTTATTGTTGTTTTTCCGATTTGAGATGGAAGGTAGATCCCGCAGGAAACTTCCACATAGAAACTTTGCACCAGGGTGAGACAACCTGGTATTGCTTTCACAAATTCTAATCAGATGAAAAAAAAAAAGAGTACTGGGACTTCTTTTTGCTATATTGGCATAATTCACTTTGTTCGTGTTCATTTATGTGCAAAAAGTGTTATTTTGAGAGCTGTTTTGCTATGGAAGTGAATGAAGAGATAAAAATCCAGTGTTCAATTCAATTCAATTCAATTCAGTTTTATTTGTATACCGTCAAATCATAACAAAAAGTTATCTGAAGGCGCTTTACAGAAACCCAGCAGATCTTTTGGTCCAAATCCATGGACCAAAATCTCCCCAAAGAGCAGCACAGGGCGACAACGGTGAGGAAAAAACCCTTTTAGCAGGGTCAAAACCTCGAGCAGAACCCAGCTCTGGGTGGGCGGCCATCTGCCTCCACCGGAAGGGAAGTATTGGAGTATTATGGATTAGCAGTCCAGGGGAGCACAGAGGAACTAATGAGGATATGTCACTGCCATGTGGACTCATATCACGCCAAGGGAACTAGATAAGCAAAAATGGATTTTGCTGTGACAGCAGTGAAGAGGAGAGCTCACCACCAATGCTGGGTCCATTTTAAATCAGCATTAAAGTGCTAAACCTTCATCAGATCACATAAATCTGTGTAGAAACTGGAGAAAATGGTGTCTTAGTTAAGCAGAGTGCAGCGCTGATAGATGTGGATAGATGAGCGATAGCGTGGCAGTACATCGGTGGAAACAGTGTGTCGTTCATCTGTGTGTCTTCCTCCTCTCATTAGGGACAGTCAGTGTGCACTTGGTGTGGGTGGATGTCTCTTTCACTATAAGATACAGGCAGTCAGGGTGGCAGACTGAGTCATCATCAGTGATGTTCTCTGGACATTCTGTCCCTCTGAGCACACGCTCTCACATAGTGTGTGTGTGTGTGTGTGTGTGTGTGTTATTCCACAGACAGCATTGTAAAACAGGAGTGAGTCACCGTTCATTTTCTGTCTGTGCTCTTGACAGTGTTCAGAATGACAAGCTGCCGTGTAGAAAAAACCACAGAGGAAGGCTCATTTACACAAATAAGATAAAACTTAAATGTTCCCTGTGGGAAAATTAGGCCGTTGCCGTAGCAATTAGCCATATGAGGATTATAAAAGAAGGTCACATCGGATGGTTTGTAAAGGCAAAATGTCCTGAGTTACTGTTTTTCCAACACACACGCACTACAGCATGGCTCCCTGGCCACTGCCCATTGATATGAATTGACCTGAGTTTTTTTGTTTGTTTGTTTTTTAAAGAGTGGCACTCTCTTATTGTAGTTTAGACACGGAAAACTGTGTGAAGACTGGAAAACAATCTCATAGTTTCCAGCTCTCGAAAAAAGTCAACTAATATTGCGCCGCTCTTAGCCCGGCCCTGAAACTGGTCTGGAGTCAGGTTTGAACTGTGTTTTCGTCCCCAGGTGAAGAACATCTTGTACCACTGTGTGAAGGAGGTGGTGACCTCCCTGAAGAGGAGCAGTGCTGAAGAAGAGGAGGAGGAGGAGAACTCATGACACTCCATTCACGTCCTCCTCTTCCTCCTCCTCCTCCAAACCCTCCGGAGAGGTCGTCGCCAAAGGAACAAGGTCACGTCCGAGCGAGGGCTGAGACTCCCGCCCGGCCCGCACGTCACGTGACCCGCCACATGAAAGACTGTGTCCTGCCAGCAGAGGGGGGGCAGAGGCGTCCCGCGTCAGGACACAGGTGTTCATGTGACCCAGAGGGCCTCCCCGTGCCGCCTGGGAAGGTCCCAATGGGCAGAGACACACTAATCTTCATCACCATCACCATCACCCCTAACCTTCAGTGCCAAGTGGACTAGTAACACAGAATCTCCCAGGCCTCCTGCACAGACAGGGATCAGGCGTTAATTCATGTTTTTTCTCGTGGCTGCGGTGGAGAGAGCCTGGATCTGTGGCTTTGGGCCTCTCGAGCAGCCAGCCTGCAGCTTCCTGGTGTGGACAGAAGCTCTGTGAGCCGCCTGCGCTCTGCACTCCAACCCACCACCAGACACTGACACTACCACAGAGCTTTTCAGACGCTTTCCTGTCCTCGACTCCCAAGTCGACTCGCGGTTAGTGACGGACCCCCATGTCAAATCATTTTACCCACAGGGAGCCTGATCCCCACGTAGGTTTTTTTTTTTTTTTTTTTGCAAGCATTTAAACAAATCAGACACTGATGGAGCATCACTGATCTGGCCATTAAATAGATCATTTTCATAACTAGACATATAGTTTTGCTGTAATTGTTTTTTTTTTTCCAATTCTCTGTTAATTTTTTTGTTTATTTTTGGGCAAAGGCAATGAGTAAATGAGAAAGTAAAGCCTTTTTTTTTTTTTTTTTAAGAAAATTACTAGAAAAATTAGTAAAACCTTACTGCAAAATTAGCAATACAACTAAATTATAAGAAAAGAATGACAAGAATACAATTACAATTGCATTTTTTTTTCATAATTATTATAAATATATATTTTAAATGAAATGATAAGAAAATGCTATTAAAATGTCAGATCAGTGATGGTGTATCAGGTTTCTTTTGTGTTTAAAAGCTTGTGAGAGGCGTCTGAACGCATTTCCACTATTCCTCATTTTTTCTGAGGAGCCCAGATGAGCCTCAGTTTGAAAAGCACCAGACTGGACGGAGCGGGACAGGGAGAGAGCGGGACAGGGAGGGTGTCCCGTGAGTGGCGGGGCGTGGGCTGGATGACTGGAACGTGCAGCTGAATCCCTGTGCCGGCCGCCCCAACACACGTCTTGGATTCAAGAGTTTTTGCTGATCATCGCAGCATCACCAGCAGCAAGCAGCATCAGGATAATAACTGTGATTTATACTAATCTAAAAAAAATAATGAAAAAAAAAAACATTTTTGGGGGGAGGGAGGGAAACCAATGCGAAACAGAAAAAAATCTCAGATTTTTAAGTCTGCAGGCAAAATGCACTGCTGTTCCTTAGTTTGTCATTTGTTCCAGTAATTTGTCTGTCCTTTTATTTTTTCTAGTTCTATCTGTACTGTTTTATCTGCGGTTTTTGCTCTTAATTTTCATACTGAACATTGTTTTTTCCTCTGTGAAGATGTATTTATTTTTTAGTTCTATAATAATGCAATGTTATTGAGAAAAAAAAAGCATTAATGTAAATGTGACTTGTACAGGTTTTTGCTATGTGGTTTCAGTTGTAATACGGCTCTACTGTGATGGAGGACACACACTCACATACACACACGCGCACACACACGCACACACCAGCTAATGCCTGTAACTTTGGGAATTGTTGCTGAGCTCTACAGTCCTCATGCCATAATTTTTTTTTTTTTTTTTTTTGAAAATTAACTGCCAAACTATTGTAAAGACATTGTAAAGTTGTATTATGTAAAAAAAAAAAAAAAAAAAAAAAAAGGAAAAAAAGACCTAAATGGCTTATACACTTCAGCATTTTATTAAAAAAAAAAGTATTCATTGTAAAATTGAGAAATTTACAAAAAAGATGTAATTTATTTAAGAAAAAGTTGTCTTGTTTTTTTTGTTAAAATTTGCTATGGTGAACTTTTGAAGTTAAATGATAAAAGAATGAAAAACATAACTATGATGTGTAAATATATACATATATACATTCACTGAGGTATTTTTTTAAAAAACATGGCTTGCTTCGATTTCAAATTTTAAAGTGCAAGTGTTACATGCTTTGTACATTGAAGTTGAAAAGGGTTTTACATTTTCCATTAAAATGGATTTATCAAAAGGTTGTCATCGCTCCTCTTTCTGTGTGTCCGCCTCTGATTTTCTCTGATTTTCTCAGATTTTGTCAGGCAGCTGTGTTCCACGTGAGGACAGTCAGGGAATTCTGGGAAAGGTGGGACATCATCCGTGAACCAGACAGACAGATCAGTCTCAGGAATATCACACAAGACCACGGCAGAAGAAGACCGTTTGAGATCAGGATCAGAATCAGATCAGAAAGGACTGACAATACAGACAGAATCAGTTTCCGTACATTCACAAAGCTGAGGGGCAGTTTGTTTTTTAGTTATTTATATTTTTATTGGAAATGGCAGACAATAAACAGAGGATTATTTATATATAATGTCAACAATTAAAGGAGTATGAAAAGAGGGATTAAGGGAAATAAAAAATGAGGAGAGAAGAAAGAGAAGGGGAAAATGATAAAACTAAAAAAAATAGGGTGGAGATGCATTAGGGGAGCTGGATCTGTGAAAACACGTCAGGGACATTTTTAACTAATATAAAATAAGCAGGAGAAATCATTTAAAAAATAAATAAAATAATCCTAAGGGGTTCATTCAGGGGGGAAAAACACCTAACCATGGGAATTGTAATGTGTATTCATCACCACTGGGTGGCGCAACTACACCATGACAGTTTGATGCCTGATGGGCTACCGCATCTTTACCATTCACATGGCTGGGCGGGAAAAAACTCCATAATCTCAGTTAGGCCTTCCTGCTTGAAGAAAGGTGAAATTAAAGCTTATATTAAAATTTGAAATAGATACTAAAAAACAGAAATAAAGTTTTTTTTTTTTTTTTTTTTTTTTTAAATACACATAAAAAAAAAAACTGTAGAAAGAATAAAATAAAAAAAGAAGTTAGTTCACATGGCCGGGTTGTTAAAAAAAAAAAAAAAAATTAAATATACAAATAACAGGATACAAACTAAGCAGAAAAAAGTACATCACTAAACACAAAGAGGCACAAGAATTTGGGGTTTTAACCACACCGGAATTACTGCATCTCTCTTTAAGCTTTTTAAAAAATAAATATAATATAGAATTATTGCATAATCTCAGTATGCCCTTCCTGGGTAAAAATTAATCAATCAATCAATAATCGAAACTGCAAAGACAAGGTTGGAGCTGCATTATTTGACTGGCCCAACAGAGGGCGCTACAGGCTCACCCAGAGACCCCCAGCCTGAAACCGGGTTTATTTCTCTGAAAAGTGACCCGGGGACGAGTGAGTGCTCTGGACGGGACGCCTCACCTAGAGACCAGCGAGCGGCCAGAGGAGCGGCCAGGGGAGCGGGCCGTGCAGCGCCGGGCCGTGCAGCAGCGGGCCCGCACCGCCCAGCCGCTCGGCCCCGAGCCGTCACGGGATGTTGGTGTGGATGATGCCAGGCTGTCTCTCTGACTCACACCAGCTAACAGAGACGTGTCTTACATCTTTCAGGTCCATCATTCAGCTCAGCAGCAAGCAAAAACCAACTACATTTGAAAACCAAATAAGTTTGATTCACATTTTGATTAAATTCATTTTATTTGCAATAAAACATTTTGTGATTGCCATGTGGATAGTTTTGCTCTCAAATCTGTTTTTTGACTGGAAACCTTTACTGTTTGATTGCATTATAAAGAAACAAAAATCACTCATATTTCTGTGCTGTGAGATTTAGTTGAATCAGAACTTGTGTCTCTTAGCCAGAGTCAAGACAACAGAGCCTGTAACTCAGGAGGTTCAGGTTGGAGAATTAACTCTCTCATGATGCATCTATCAGAAAGCAGGAGATGAATCCAAAAAATTCCAGTCCTCTTCAGAGTTTGATTTTTCTTAACTCTCACACCCTGCAAGGACTCAGTGAGTCCTCACTTGTTCTTATGAGCAGCATTTTGACTGTGATCATGCTGAAGCCAAATGCATTGGGGAAGGGTGGCATTTTTATGATTATGTCTGTCTGAGGTCAGTCAATGTTCATGGAGAATATTAATTCATATACATTTTTACTTTTTGTACAGTGTACAATTGAAGTAAAGGACTCACTGAGTCCCCTACAGACTTCCATTGATTTTGAAGAAAACATCATTTTGAACAAGAACATATTATTTTTGAGAACACTGAGGTCTGTGGCTGAAACAGCAGAACAGTTACTCTTCGGGGACGTCACTGCAGGGCCGGCAGAAGAACACCCTCACACGATGCTCCTTACAGGCGACAGTGTCCACTTCTCCCCTCTTTAGGCCCGGGCACAGGACGCACAAGCACCGGCCAGGACGGCTCCTCTTCGGCTTGCTGGGTTGAGCTTTGGCTGGTGGCAGGTTGCTGCTGCGGCCGCTCCTCTGGCTGGCCCTGTTACAGGCTGCTTGCTGCCTGCTGGAGGCTGGTGACAGGCTCCTACACAGGGCAGGTTCCTGCCTGATTCTCTGCCTGCCTCTCCTGGTTGCTGCTGGCTCGCTGCTGCTTTGGCTTGACCCGCCAAGGGCAACCACCACCGCAGCCACGCCTGGGTCGCATGGCAGCCTCTGCCTTCTTGACAAGTGGGGTGAAATCAATGCCATCCCCAGCTCTTTGAGGAAGAACCTGCATCTTTAGGTCACTCCCTGTTTCCAGGCAGGCTTCACCTCCCCCATGGGACACACACATTCAGTGCTGATATGTCCAAGATGTTATAAAAGACGATTCTTCGGCGATGGCTGCCTGACGGTGTCGAGCACTGGGCAGTATCACCAGCTTGTTCTTTGTGGCCATGTAGCTGACGGCAGTGGCAAACTTGGTGAAGCCAAAGATGGAGGAGCGGATGTTCTGCAGGCCAGGCTGCTTCAGGGCAGGAGGAAGCTCAGGTTTATTTTTCCTCATGGCACCAAGGAAGGGGATACCCCGCCGGAGGAGGGCTTCTCCCAGCTCCAGGCTCGTGAAGAAATGATCACAGGTCACACTGTGACCTGCAGGCAGGTTCTCCACGAGGTCCAGCACCACTCCCTGACCTTGGGCTCTCTCCGGCTTGGCCCCTGTCTTCCCCAGACATGGCTGCATCTGCCATGCATAGAAAGTGAGTCACACAGCCAGTTCTTCAGACAGTAACCAGATGAACGGACAGACAAATGGAGTTATTCTTGTGCTACATCAGCAGACTTTTTACAAACAGAAATGCACTGTCAATATATCTAAAGGAAGGAATTGTTCTATAGGAAAATATATTTATTTATTGTAATGGCATTAATTGTAATGTTATTTATATTCATTATAATACTGTTTATTGTAATGTTTTTATATGTATTGGAATGCTATCATCATTTATTGTAATGCAATAAAGGCATAAAGGACTAAATTTTCAACTATACATTTCTCAGAAGCTGATGCAGTCTAATTTCAATATTACTGTAAAAGTGTGGCTTATCACAAATTTAAAATAATAATAATAATCCTGAGCCCTGAGTCCTAAAAGAATATAAAGATTTACCAGAATTAAATTATGTAGACCACATTTCAATATGCAACTGGCTAGGCTTACATAATGCGATTAAAACCTTCCATGCCACATTTTATATACTTAATTTGATCCCGCATTACAAGTTAAAATTCATTAGGAATCAAATCTACTGAATGTTCCAACAGATTTCAGCCAATAAGCACACTGCTATGAGTTTACATTTTCAGGGATACAGGAAACATCGTCTTTTCCAAATAAACAGCTGAGATAGAGCAGCACTTCGCTCGCTGTTTGGCCTTTGTTTTGAGTTCCCCCCCATGCAAAGTCCATGTACATGACCTAGGCTACCAGATACCAGCACAATGAGCTGACATCTGTAACCAAGGTTCTCAATGGCAGATATTAGTGGTTTATGGCATTTTGGGCACGTACGTCCAAAATGAGCAACGCCCTTTAAATGGGAAAAGTTATTCATCCAGTCAAATCCCGTCTGGGGACCCAAATGCGAGGCAGCTGGTCAGCCCACTTCTCCCAGACCGCGGCCACTGGGCAAAACACTCCCTGCTCGGTGCAGCGGCGAGAGCAGGTGAGCCGATTATCAAACCGAAGCGTACCAGAGATCTCCTCGAACTTGGCACGGCTTATCGTGGCAGTGAAAACGGGACGGCCAGTCTGTGTGTCGCCTCTCCCCGGACCGGTACACGCCAGTGAGGAAAAGAAGCCCCAGGAAGGCTTTCAGTTCCGGCATGTCGACCTCCTTCCAGCCCCGCCGGCGCGCCTTGCGATGCCCCTCCAGATTTGTGCACTTCAGGACTAACTCAAGGACCTCCTGCGCAACAAAAAGGCCAAGGCAGCTGGGAATGTCGGAGACTCGGTGAAGAGCAAAAGTGGTTATCCCTTACTTTAGGCCTGTTTCCACTGAAGAAGTTCCTGGTAGTATTTGGGGGGCAGGAGCTGCTACAGGAACGTCCTCTCGCTCAGCCCTCTCACCTGCCGTGTCTCCACTGAGAGGGCCGAGTAGGAGGAAGGTTCCTGAAAAGTTATCGGGCTCTGGATGTGATGTAATCGTTGCACGACCATTTTGACAACGTTAGCATCCCTAAAAATGCCGGCTATTGCTTTCTGTTAACGTCACATCCCATCTTGAGTATATCCAATCAGCACCAAGTAAACCCCAAGCCCCACCCAGGAGTTTTTCGGGGCCGTTCTGAGTACCTACCCCAACGCAGGGACTTGTTTAGACCCTGTAAAAGTTCAGGAACTCTTTCTTTTGGCAGTGGTTCTGGCGGTGGAGACACGCAACAACGTCCCTGACCCCGTAAAATTACCCCGAAGTTCCTGCGGTGGAAACGGGCCTATTGGAATCCTCGCCGGGACATGGGGTAGCGAGCGTCAAAGCATTGTTAGGGTACCAGGTTATGATCTCCGGCAGAACCCCAGCTACACATGCCCCCCCCTTTCTGGCCCTTCCAGCGGGGACCGGACTGGTTCTCCTCAGGCTCACTGCCGCTGGAGCTGCTCTCCTCCTCAGGCTGGAGCGACCACTCCTTGTCAGCTTCCAGCGAGTCCAAGTCGCTGCTCGGCGAATCCTCAGCTGATGACCCGGAGTCGCTACCAGAGGCTTCCTTGACTTCAGCGCAGTGCCGGTTCTACCTATGTTGGCGCTCTAGACAAAATTACTCCCTTGCGCCCTTCCATGCCTATCCCCCCCTGCCTATGTGCCTGTTCCAACCGGAATATTGTGCCATGTAAACACCTTAATCGGAAAATGCCCCGTACCAGAATATACAGTTACATCTGCACACGCTTGATTCACAAGGAATCCTGGGGCGTCTTTGTTGCTATGGTTACTGCAAGCAGGGAAAACGACATGGCGAACAGCAGCAAGAGCCAGGAGACTGCAGTCCGCCTTCAGCTGATCAAACACTTCAATATGATGGAGTATGTCGATGGGAGAAAACACAGAAATAGCAACAGCTTCTTCTTCTTCTTCTCTATTTCCGGCAGACCAGACACCTATACACATACTGCTGCCGACCGCAGGTTGAGTGTTGCATTACATAAGACCGTGGAATACGCCAAAACACGGGAATATGCCAAGTAACATGTAAACAGAATATTCGAGTTGCTGCAGCGCATATAAACACCTTATTCGGAAAATTACCTTAACCGGAATATTGACCCAAACGGGAATATGGTGTGCATGTAAACGTAGTCAGTGAAACTAGGACCAATTAGTGGTGAGGAAAGGAGAAGAGAGGAAGTGAGGTAGAAGAAGTGAAAAAATAAAATGAGAAATAAGAGAAAAATAGATCTTTACTACAGAGCCTCCATTCTCAGTCGTTTGATTGAGTTTTCCATGCTCACTAATAGAAACGGGGCAAATTCAAGGTTGTTTGCCTTTAACTTCACAATAACATGAAGAACTGACTGAATAACAGACACAAAATTCATTCTTCTCATCCATCTTGCTCCATGCACACCCATGCACGTGCTCAATGACATACGCACATGCACACATGCACATACACACACATGCATACACATCCTTGCACACATATTGAGAGGCTGTGTGTGGGAAAATGTGTGTAACAGAAAGATGTTAAACCCCGTGGCAGTTACAAGTGTCACTCAGGATGAGCAAAAAAAGACAAGAGCTGCTCTTGGACTGGAGCTGAAGACAGGGGCGGAGACACCTAGTGGATGAAGTGGGTTATTGCACCCTCTGTTTCCACAGAACACAGCAGCTGATGTTGAGCAGTGATCGCTTCATACGAGAACAGTTTGACTGACTCAACATTCAAAGCAAAAACCTGAAAATATTCACATGTTCAAACTCCTTTAAAGCTGCCAAATAATAATAAAAAAAAAATCATAGTTTTCTGTCAGCTTTTTATGACTTTTTATGGTCATTGTCTTGTTTTCTTTCTAATTCTAAATATAATTTTCTAATATTTTTAGTTAATTGAGCAAATTTCTTTTCTCCCCCCTAATAATTTTCTTGTAATTTTTCCAACAATAGTGTTTGCTAATTTTCTAGTCATTTTCTTACGGCTTTTTACTTATTTGTTCAGTTGTCAGTTAATGTGTAGAATAATCCCTAATGAGTATTTATATCACAGATGACACTCGGTCAAGGACAATTTCACTGAAAACCACGTTGAAATAAAATGACACTTTCATTAAAATCATAAGCAAAAGAACAGAAGAAGTGAAGAGAAAGCACACGTGAATGGCTGGATGGTTGGGAGAGAGGGAGAGAGTTAGGGAGCGCTCCAGGTAAGACTAAAAGATAAGATGTGATGATAATCTGTTCATGGAACTGGAGCTGTACCAAGGCTGCTGGTCCAGGATCAGCTTTATATGAACATAGACTATGAACATATAGACTGTACATACACTAGTGAAACTAAGTGATCGCTCAGGTTTGGCCACAAAACTGCATTTGTGGATCTCCATTGTCTTCCACAGCAAAGCAGCTCCCAAGATAACCTTTAACATATAAATGAATATGAACAAAGTTCAAATTATGCCAATATAAAAAACAAGT